>NW_026927825.1:0-310257 GCF_032062105.1 Saccostrea cuccullata
GTCACAATTAGTTACTTCAAAAACGTATTACTCTGCTTGATGTTATTTTTAAAGTATTTTTAATTTGAAGTCATTTGGGGTTTTAACCTATGTTATACTATACGAACTCGGGGTATTTTACGCTTGTTATAAAGCGTAAACTGCCCCAAGTTATGTTGCATCGTATAACATAGTAGGTAAAAAAAAAGTCTGATGAAGGGCTTGTGTATATTCATCAAAAACATGAATCGAGATCAATTGCAAAGATTCCACAAAACTGTCTCAAGTTTCCTGATTAGCAAATGACTGTAGTTTTTACGGATAAAATGGCCTGACTCCTACTGCAGAATCTGAATCATGCTGTAGGATTGGTCATTAGCCGCTGTAATTTCCGGACTGGACAGCTAATCTTAGACGTTATATCAATTTTCCGGCGACGCCTCCGGTTTTGTGATTTATTTGTCATTCTAAAACGAATGATCTAATTCTCTTCCTTTTGTTGCCTTGTTTCTTCTTTTTTGTGTCAGTCCTGGAATTATTTTTTGAATTTGATCGTTTTGTTATGGTCTTTGAGATGTGTAAGAACATGTGGTATTTTCACATATATATATCCACTATCTTAAATTCATTTGAAGATATGTACCAGGTACAATTGATTGAATTTTAAAAAGGTACAATTTAATTGAACTGAAGATAGGTACAATTGATACATATGATATCCACAAAGGATTTCTAAGATAGCCATAGACACAATTCAATTATTCCTTGGTCTTATTGTTTTTCTGATATTGAAAATGAAGAAAACCTCCTCTAACAATGACTTTAACATGAAGGGAGCTACACAGAACATTTGTTTGGGGGAGTAGATGTTAGATAGGTTCGATTCAATTCAATTCCACATATCTTTCAATCAATTATACCTATCTTTAATTAATGGCATGTGTTCCTATCTTCAAATCAATTGTACCTATGATACTTTCAAATGAATAAAAGATTGCTATCGAAGCGGTTTATATAAAAAGGTTAACTGCCCCAAGTTATGTTATATGTATAATATTGGTCAAAACAAGCTTCATTCCTTATCATTTAATTTCAGTGTAGACAATTTTCCTCCAAAAATGAATTCAAACTGAACATATTTTAAAAGTAACGTCAAGCGGAGTATTGCGTTTTTGACGTAACTCATTTTGACGTAGGCAACATGTTATACGATATAAACTAAATTTTTTATCCAATCAAATGACGTGTTACAACAAAAATTAAATTATTTGAATATAATTAATTTGGCGCTCCATATGTTAACTATATATATAATAGTATAAATAAGGTTGATAACTAAAGATGGCTGTAAAATCAGTTTTATTCGTCAGAAAACAACATTTGGACAAGGTCATCTTTGGCACATTGGCCTTCTTCCAGTCGTTGTTTCTATGTAAAAAAAAAAATATTGATCTATTAATTAAATCACTTTAATAATTTCAAAGTTCAAATTCTGATAGAATTTTAAATCTCAAATTATGGAAGAGTTACTCGTGAGCAATTTTAAGCGGAAATTTGGATATCGAAAGTTGTTCACAAATTGAAATAGTTTATCTGACTTTTTGCGTGCAAGGAAGTTGTTCACAAATTGAAATAGTTTATATGACTTTTTTACGTGCAAGTCTTTGTTTTGTTGGAAAATATAAGTATATACTTATGTCATTGACTTTTCATTATAAACAAGTGTTATTATACACGTCTCCTAAAACTTACCTGTCCAACCCGCAGTAATGTAGGGACACTCCTTAGTTCTAATCCGGGTTCTTTTCTGAAGGCGTTTGATTGGTCTTTCCAACTGAAAAATAATAAGGAACTGTTTTTTTTTCTCCCCCCCTTTTTTTTTTTTACAGAAAAGTAGTGATTTGGGGGGGGGGATATATTTCATGTAATTAAGTACAAGAAGAAGAGAACAGTCGTGTTGATAAGGAGAGAAACTGTTGATATATTGTCCCTCTTTAAATTTATCTTCATCACCTTAAATATACTGCGGTAGATGTAATCGATAGATTAATTCTTACTTCTCTTCATAATCATAAGGAAATCATAAATCGCATCTCGTTTAATTTTTGTTTAAAATATTTAGGTGTTTATTTTCAAGTTTATTTTTGTTATTTTCATATGAAACATATTGTACTAGAGGAATAACTCATGAAAAAAGTACTGATATTCCTAGACTTACAGTGTTTATAATGCAGGAAAAGGGGGAAGGGGAGGGGAATTCAAAAGCACCTTCGTGTAGGTATATTACAAAACATGGTTAACTCAAATACCATGTCATGTTTCATAGTAAAGCAACAAATGCTTAATCCACTAAAACCAACACTTTCATACTGAAATCACTAGGTGGGGGAAAATGCAGTTTATAATATGATATTTCTCTAGATGATTTACTCTAAAATGCCCAGGGGTTCAAAATTTTTTTTGTCATGGTCAAGTCCAGGACTTAAAGAGTAAATTTTAGGCAAGTCCGAGGAAGAAATTTCAGAGTCCATATTTACCTATACATCATTAAATTTATGTTACTTGTAATTTATTTTCATTTGTTGCATTGAATGAACAAAGACTATATGTATTTAAATATGTTTTAATTTTTATTTTACCTCCATAAACACATACATGAGTATTTCAACATAATACCAGACTGATAATTAGTACATTACAATAACTTTTACAAATACTCACTACTGAATAAACCATCTGTTACAATAAATAGAACTTAGAATGCTTTGAAATTTAACAAACTCATTGCCGTTTGTTATATAGGAGGAAACATGAAATTGCCTAAAAGCAAGAGTCTAACCGCAACGGAAAATAAAAAGACGGATTGTATTATCGAAACGTTCGTATTGTTTTGTGGGTATTTTAACGCCAACAAACTCACCTTTTTACTTAACACATTTGAGAATTTGCTTTACTTTTAGCTTTACGATCATTTTTTTAACTTATAAAAAAAGATAAACAAGAAACATAGCCAAGTCCCAGGACTTTGGTGAATTCTAAATGCCGAGTCCGGATCCGGAATTTGTTAGTCCGGGACGTCGGGCTTGAGGAATTTTGAACCCCTGATGCCGCATATGAAGGCAGTATCTGACACACAGGCCTGAAAATAGTGTAACATACAAATGTTTGATTTTACGTGATTTCTGGTTGTATGAGGATCATTCGTATTTCTACAGGTCTACTTTGGTGCGTGTGCCTGATAATTTTTAATTAGCACCAACAATGCAACACAGTTATTTGACGTCATTTTTTTGTTTTTGTTGATCTTGTGATTAAAAAAAATCTAGATTTTTCTAGGTAGGAGGTTATTAATTTTTGACATGATAAAAATATGACGTTAAGTGACTGTGAAAAATAATACCAGCTGTAACACACATTAAAATACGCATTGTTGGCGTGTGCTAAATGCTAATATCATACTTTCATGTAAATTAGTTGAATCTGATTGGTCGAGAAACATTTGTTAAAAAACACTATTATCCGCTGAATAATGAAGCCACGCCCTCCAGCGTAGCAACAGTCAACATTTCAATGTTACACTCAACTACATGCAATATTTATTATATTAATGAATGTTTTATACAAATACATATATGCGCACACGGTTCACTGTTATATGTATTTGTATAAAACATTCATTAATATAATAAATATTGCATGTCGCTATTTTTTGGAATATCACCTGTCGTCAAGCACTGTCAACCTCGGCTGCGCCTCGGTTGACAATGGTTTTCTTGGGGTGAAAATTTTCAATGTTACACTCAACTACATGCAATATTTATATAATAACATAATAACATGCGTAATCAACATCTGATATTTCCGATCAATTTATGGGAAATTATTGTACAGATAAACATTTGTTAAAAAATATGCTATATGGTACTCGAAAGAAAAACCGAGAGAAAAAAAACAGCCACACCAGGGTTCGTAGCGTCGTCACCTCGTCATTTCCATCCAGAAATGATTTGCTTGACGACTGGTGCCCAAATATGGGACAAAATAAATAATGATGTTTAATATTTTAAAATAATTTTTATAAGGCCTTGGAAACATATTTTCCTGTAACAAAACCAACCTATTCGACTTGTTCAAATTGCAGCAGTGTAGATTTTTGTATAAAACAATCAGCTGATGCAATTTTTACTTAAAGTCTTTAATAAAGCTTTATTTGAGATATAAAATATGTCAACTTAGTCAACAATCATCTTAAAATATAAAGAGTAATAATCATCATCGTAACATCTTGCACTTCCCCTGCAACTTTTTGATCATCTGATGATCGTTTTCTGCTGCTAGACAGCCATGTTGGGTGTCCACTGTAATATAACACCTGGTTAACTCAGTCCAGGATTATTTGACCCTTTATTTTGGCCTTCAGGTAAGTGAAAATGAATGTTTTAAGCTACAAACTTTGGCATTCTGCATGTCTGATTCTGCTTATTTTTTTGTATGATAAAATACTAGAAGGCATCTTTCATTCCAAAAATGTCTGGTTTACATTTTTTAATACAAAAGTACAACCCCCCCCACATTAAGTTTTGTTTCATTTGACATTTTATTTGGACGGTACTCGGGCAACCTGTGAAAAACCGAAAGAAAAAAAACAGCTGCACACGTAAAGTAAACACACACAAAAAAAGATTGTTCTAAGAAGGAAAACTCACAAAGTCCTGTCTCCGACCCCACAATGGATGAATACTGCATCGTCCCCTGCATGTTTTAAATTCCTCTTCACCACTGGGTCCGCTAGAAAATATACAAATAATAATGTTATTATAGAAATATAAATAAATATATTTTTTTCTTTTTTGATAAATAAAATTAATAAATGTAATGAAACTGATAATCTGATTAAAAGTTACATGTATATCTGCTCAAATGTATCAATATTTAGTGTGGCAAGTGAATGCAAGCGAATCGATAATTCGGAACATTCAAGTCGATACATTCCAGGTCACTATTTAGTTGAGAAAAATAATTTCCTAGGTCATGTATATGTCAATCATCCAGTGTTTTCTGTTTAGAATTCCATTTCTTTACATTACATAAAAACAAAAGAAACACCAGTGTATTTTTTAATGCATGGAGTAAATTGAAAAAAAAACATTTCCAATGCGAGGAAACGTGTTTGCTTTTGAAACATACCTGTGACACAATCTGGACACCAACTATTTCCGTCAGCATCTGTGGAGCCTGAAAACAGAGCAAATATCGTCTTTCCTTGATTTTCACTCACTGCTTTCTTGTATGCTTCAAGACCCTCAACGTGAATTTCTTTAACCATTTTGCGGGGAACTTGAAGAGACAGTAGCTGTCCTGGTAAACCTGGTACAAGTGAAAGAGAAAGTAGGTGGGTGTGTTATCTATTCGAAATGCGAAATGAACACGATGGAAACTACCATTCCGGAAAAATATTTTAAAAGGGTTAATTATTTTTAAACAAAATTTGAAGTGTGTGCAATGTATGGATTGAAAAATAATTGTTGCTGAAAATTTAATAAATAACATGCTTTTATTGTAAATGTGATCTGGCTCAAAGATTTTCATAATTAATAATCTATAAGAATAAAAAAATCAATTATTTAAATGTTTTATTAGATTGGCATGGCTGATTCTTTGAAGGAGGAAGCAGATGAGTCGTCAAAGCCGGGGGTCGGGATGAGACTGACTATAGCTTCCATAAGTAAACGCTTCCCTCGTGCACGTAACGTTAGTACTCAGTGGCTGTATAAACGACTTCAGAATAGCCGGGAATCCCAAGAGAAATCCCATGACCGCCAGGAATCACAAAACTCACAGGAACACCACATCAAAATCCTGGTCAAAATATTTATATATACCTAGACGGCTAGTTAGCCTTACAGTTCTTTGTTTTTGAAAAAAAGTAAAGTTGAGATAATAGTTGTCGTAGGTATGATAAAGTTGTAGCCTTTAATATTTTAAGGTTTAGTTATGAATTTGAATTCTCAGTTTCTTTTCGATCGACGTAGAAGGCATAAAAACACTCATATACTCGTACTACATGTATATATTTTTATACAGATAAGCAATCTAGTTTCCCTTCATTTTAACAAATTTAACGTAATAGTAGCCGATTGATAGATAAAATATTTTACATAACAGTTGATAAAAGGCTTAAATATATTATGATAGGATTGTAGAGCTGAAGATGAGTATAACATCAGTCACATAGATGGCGCTGTCCGTATAAACTATGACTCGTCCCCAGATGAGATCCTCCAGGCTGCAGACATCGATAAAACAACAAATGGTAACAATATATAAAACTGCTTACTCAATAATATAATATTTACGTGTTGCAGGTCTATGATAAGTATACTTATCTTGTCATTGGTCATTTGTTAAAAAACATTCTGATTGTACACATAGTACTCTGAAGTTAATATTAAATGTAAGCTTGAGTTTCTGATTGACAATATCTAGTATTAGTATGTACGAGCGTATTTTTTTGCATGAGGTCAGGTCTTTCAACATTCTGTTGTAATTCCCATGGGTACCAATTGCGGCCCGTTATCAACAGCCCGTTTTTTGTATTCATATGAAGCAGATTTTTTTTTCAAAATTTTCTACACGAGAAAAAGAAATTTAAAACACTTGCTATGGCCTTCAGCTGAACACTTCGATATATCATTGACGTATTATCAATTATACATGTACTAGTGACATCAGTTACTTCCATTCATGTGTTGACTCTATGTATCAATGTGGTTTGAAATAAAGGAAACCACTATAAAACAACAATGTTTATTGGAACTTTCTTTTAACAGAGTCCTTGGATGTGATTTGTTACTGTTCTGTTGGGTATCGGTCAGCGTTAGTCGCCCAGAAATTGCAGGATCACGTCAGTAAATCAACAGGTAATGGCAATAACCAAACCTACAATTTACACATCTTATAGATAAGGCAAAATGATAAATTTAAGCTGGTGTTTTTGAAATTACGTAGCTGTTTAAAAAGAGCAAATTTTTTAACACTAGTTCACATTATTGAAATTTATTCTATTATGATATAAACTTTATTTATTTAGCGGTCAAAAAAATTTATAGGATAAATATCCTTTTTTGGATGGGGTGGGGAGGGGGGTGGTGGACTGAAAAGGTTTGATTTTTTTTTATCATTCTTCTAAATAACAGGAATTTTAATATTCTCATCTCTAGGAAATGACCATTTGTCTTTTTACAACATGGAGGGGAGCCTATTTAAGTGGGCCAATGAAAACAGACATATGGTGGACCAGAAAGGGGAGGCAACCAAATTCGCACACCCTTACAACGCTGTTTTTGGAAAATTACTTAATTCCGAATTACGGAAGTCTTAAACGTGACGAGTATTTTATCTCCAGTTTTTATGTTGACTTCATTATTCATATGAAAAACAATTCAGATTACGAACTTAAGTCTTTGCATGTCTGCGTATTTCCGCCAGCCAGCGGTACTGAGCACTGAAAGCGAGGGGTGACTACCACACAGATGTACAACACCAACTCGCCATTACACGTATCGTACATTATCTAGATGATTATATTAAAAAAGGTCAAGATCTATTAAGTTTGTGTCCTTGAAAAAAATTGCACACGTTAAAAACATGCCAAGCTTGAATTGTATTATCGATATTTACGATAATTAAATAATGGCATTTAACGAAGTTTACACATTGATATTTATGATTTATAAAACATCTGTGAAAAATATTCTGTGTGATAACAAAATTTGTTTTTCGCTTTAAAAAAATAAAGCCTCTGAATGAACATAATATGCGTCAAATATCATGGTGTACGTCATATAAAAATACAACCGAGAATGACACATCTGTTTCATATTTTGATATATTACTAGAAAAGATGTTTATGGTAACCTAACAATAAAAACAACAACGGCTTTAAATACTTGTAGTATAGATTTCAGTTACTAGTAACTGATTTTCTTTGCTCTTCATTCCAATCAGCGTGAAAGGGACATGGACACAGTTTCAGCTTAAAATTTTAGAATTTATTTTTCCATTTTTTATGTTTACAAATATTTAACTCAGATATTTTTTCTATAATGATCATCAAAAATTATGATATGTCATTTATTTAGAAATTATCATTGAACTTGATTTTTTTTAAATATAAGGTCAATCGTGAATGTTTTTGTTTACAGGGGTAAGAAATATATGCCGGAATGTTTTTGTCACATGGTAATGCACATGTCATATATGAAAGCCAAATTTTTTCAATATAAAAGTCTAAAACAAGATGTGTTCTTGAAACACTGATTTGCGAATGGCAATATCTCTTAAAGTTTTTATCAAATGCAAATTAAATATATTATTACCCAAAGTAGGTTTTTTGTCACAAGAAATACGATTTGAAATACAAAATTGTGCTAAATATGAACCACCTGTTCAAAAGTTATAGTCGAGGATAAATTTTTGAAAGGTAAGTCAATCTCCAAGGTGAAAGGATCTGAGTTGTTGGTTTCTTAAGAAAGGTCTTGTCACAAATAATACATATGTGAAGATTGAAATCCCTAACCCTAACCGTTTAAAAGTTATGGCCAAGGTTAAAGGTTTTAAAAAAAGTTTTTAAAGGTTTTTAAAAGTTTTTAAAAGTTGACCAAGGTGAAGGCCAAAGGGTTAAAGTTCTTGGTATTCAATAAAAGGTCTTCTCACAAGGATTACTTGTCAAACTACTGTAGATACATTATCAACGGATATAGCTTTTATAGAAAAATGGTGTTCTCAAAATCAAATGGTTCTAAATTCTACAAAAACCAAATGCATGTTGTTGGTACGCATCAAAAGAGATCAATTTTTTTGTCATAAGTAATGCATATGTGTATCAAACAAAAAGCTTGATATTGTATCAAGTTATGAAAAAATTTAAAGTTTTTAAAAAGTTTTTAAAGGTTTTTAAAAGTTTTTAAAAGTTGACGAAAGTGAAGGCCAAAGGGTTAAAGTTCTTGGTATTCAATAAAAAGGTCTTTTCACAAGGATTACATATGTGAAGTATAAAAGCCCTAGCCCTTACCATTCAAAAGTTATGGTCAAGGTTAAAGTTTTTTCATAAGTACGTAAATGTCCAAGGTCAAGGTCAAAAGGTCAAAGTTGTTGGCATCCCATGAAAGGTCTTGCCACAAAGAATACATTTGTGAAAGATGAAAGTCCTAGTATCTACCGTTCAAAAGTTGTGACCACGGTTAAAGTTTTAAAAAAGTAGTTAAAACTCCAAGGTCAAGGTCAGAGGGTCAAAGTTCTTGGTATCCAATGAAAGGTCTTCTAACAAGGATTACATATGTATAATACGAAAGCCTTAGCCCTTACCGTTCAAAAGTTATCGTCAAGGTTAAATTTTTTTCATAAGTACGTAAATGTCCAAGGTCAAGGTCGAAAGGTCAAAGTTGTTAGTATTTAATAAAAGGTCCTGCCACAAAGAATACTTATGTGAAATATGAAAGTCTTAGTACCCACCATTCAAAAGTTATGGCCAAAGTAAAAGTTTGGAATTTTTGTGTAAAAGTGGGTGAAACTCCAAGGTCAAGGTCAAAAGTCAAATTTGGTGGTAGCTAAAGAAAGGTCTTGTCACAAGGAATACACATGTGAAATATGAAAGTCATAGCTCCTCTAAATCAAAAGTTATGGACAAGGTTAAAGTTTTTGTGAAGGACGAACAGCTAGACAGACTGACGGACAGCTAGACGGACAGACGGACAGACGAATGAGATTTAATGTCCCCTCGCTTTCGCGAAACGAGCCTTGTTTACTTTATGAAGAATATTAAGTTCTGTATCTCCTTTGTAAATCAACAAATGATGTTCAAATTTTTGCTGATCATTAGAATTACCTTAGTTAGGAATTGTTGACAGTTAAATTGGTTTTTAAAAAAAAATCAGTTGAAACTGTGTCCGTGTGCATTTAAAATGTCCTAGCTTATTGGACAACCTTTTCAAAGCCGATAGGTTGATAGGCGGAGTTAAATCAAATGATTGAAATGAAGCATTTCAACACGAAATACGTTTAGTTGTCCCCCGCTTTCGCGAAAGTGAAGGGACGTCTGTCTGTCAGTCAGTCTAGCTGTCTGTCTGTCTGTCTGTCCGTCCGTCACAAAAACTTTAACTTGCCCATAACTTTTGATTTATTGGAGCTATGACTTTCCTATTTCACATGTGTATTCCTTGTGACAAGACCTTTCTTTAGCTACCACAAATTTGACCTTGACCTTGGAGTTTGACTTTTACACACACTTTTACACACATATTTTAAACTTTTACTTTGGCCATAACTTTTGAACGGTAGATACTAGGACTTTTATATTTCACACATGTATTTTTTGTGGCAAGACCTTTCATGGGATGCCAACAACTTTGACCTTTTTACCTTGACCTTGGAGATTTCCATACTTATGAAAAAACTTTAACCTTGGCCATAACTTTAAAACGGTAAGGACTATGGCTTTCTTACTTCACATATTTAATCCTTGTGACAAGACCTTTCATTGGATATCAAGCACTTAGACCCTTTGACCTTGACCTTGGAGTTTGACCTACTTTTTAAAAACTTTAACCTTGGTCATAACTTTTGAACGGTATGGGCTAGGGCTTTCGTACTTCACATATTCCATGTGACAAGACCTTTCATTGGATAACAAGATATTTGACCTTCTGACCTTGACCTTTGAGTTTGACTTACATTTAAAAAACTTGACCATAACTTTCGAAAGGGTTAGGGCTTTCATACTTCACATATTTATTCCTTGTGACAGGACCTTCTATTGGATATCAACAACTTTGACCCTTTGATCTTTACCTTGGAGTTTGACCTACTTTTTAAAAACTTTAACCTTGGCCACAACTTTTGAACCGTTAAGGCTAGGGCTTTCATACTTCACATAAGAAATCCAAGATACCAAGAACTTTTACCCTTTTACCTTGACCTTGGAGTTTGACCTATTTTTTTTTTTAATTTGGGTACCAATATATTCAATTTGCATTCAAGAAAAGTTTAATCTTCGCTTTGTTGCCATACGGGGTCATCAGTGTTTCACAAACGCATCTTGTTCCTTTTAACTTTTGATTGAGAAGAGATAGGACTTTCATATATGACATGTGCATTACCTATGACAAGATATTTCCGAGCATGCTATGATTACTGACTCCTTGACCTTGACCTTCACGATTGGCCTTATTTTAAAAAAAAAATCAACTTTGGTGATAATTTCTAAATGACATATGATAGGGCGTTCATATTTGACACCTCACCCACAAAGACACCGAAAGCGGGGGACCATAACTCTTTGAATTTGCTTGTTATAAATATAAATAGATTTTAAGTTTGCACTATATTTTATTTCTTCAAAAATAAACTTTAGATCCATAGTCCCCGAATCATGTGTATTACTATTATATATTATGTAGGTGTCTGCTAAAATGACGTAGTACAGGTTAACGTGAACGAATAAATGTACCTCTTTTTTGGGGTAGGGGCGTGTCTTGTGACTTGTCTGTTTGAGGGGCTGTAGAGAGTTGAAAAGCTATAATTAGATTTCTTGGAATTTGGCTATAAATACATGTAGACTATATGGAGAAGTACAGATGTTAGCTCCGCCTACTGCAATTTGATTGCACGGCGGTTTGTCAAGTATCCTGCTTAACCCTAGTTAACCATTGTTATGTTCATGTTGTTTATTTTCAACTAATCAGGATCCAGGAAGATGGTGAATGGATGGATAGCTCAGAATCTTAGGCAATGCCAAAAGAAATGCCAAAAAGAGCTGCACATGTCACCGGTTAGAACGGTGCATTCGGGGTGGCAGTTGTGCGGGACTCAGGGTGGCGGCACCGAGCCGAGGAAAACACCATCACGGTGTGTAAACCTGAATTTTTTTCATATGTTTAGACGTCTTACATCAGAAAATTGTATTGCAGGGAAGAGAGCAAATATCAACCTACCTCTGACCGTTTAAAGCAGCCCATGAGAGTGCTCCGTTTTCTCAAATACTCCTCCTCACTTTTCGGGGTATCAACGTTTTCGACTTTTGACATAATATTCTGTTTCAAAATTGACCTCAGAGGGTTTTTTCATGATATTATAAACAGTAATAAAGTTATACAATAGAATTAAACTTCAACCCAACTTTAAAAGTCAATATATTTAAACGATAAAAGAAACTCATGATCAAATTTTAACATTCTTCAAATCGATATCCTCTATGCAAATTAAATGAAAAATTTGAAAGTATATTGGATTGGATTACGAAGCATTTTAATAATTTCTTTTTCTGGTGGATCGCACGTCAATTTAGAGATGCCATTCATGGACAGTCACTTCTTGTATATATCAGAATTTCAATCTTAAATCGTCACCGACATGTACCTTTAATTACTTATGTAGCAATATAATATCACCTGAATATGTGGTTTATGGTTCTATGTACGTACGAACACTTTCTAAAACGAGGCAAACTACTAATACAAGTTGACAAAAAGGATATCATTTTGCAAGTTGTATGGGGAATACAGTGACCTGTGCAGTTTTAGAGCAGGTTTCAAAACCCCTAAAGGATTGCATTGTTTGTGACGAGCTGACGCTTTGCTTGTCGAGAACTTTAAATTCTACGTCACATTCTCGCCACATCAAAGTAGGTAGCCGAGATAGCGTCTCTCCCACGCTAAAGTCGGTCAACTGCAATACACATCGCCGACGTTTAACGGGTTTACAAAAGGGGACAGAAAACATAAATCTTATTAAACAGTTAAAAAGAGCATTATTTATACAATGTGCATTTTTAGAGTCCATGATAAATTAAAGGCCGTGAAAATTTAATTTTATAGCATTTACCATTTGTGTATATGGCACTGTATACATGCGATATAAAATGATGTACATGATCAATTTAAGGTAAAGATCCATACCATGCTAAAAAAATAACGGACCTACAGATTTTTTTGAAACTTCTCAGAATCTTAACTAAGTATTTGTCCTTTCCAGATCTGTGTAAATTTTGGGATCAACCGGGCCTCCTTTTGAAAGGATTGTTACTAAAAATAGACATAGTCTTGTGAAATTACGGAAATGCAGTAATTAAGATATTTATGCTAGCTTTCTAATATTAAAAGCAAAAGAAAATTTTTAACATATGAATTATAGAGAAAATATGCTTGTTTAACGGTTTAATTATTTTTTTTTAATCTGCTGATCCACTCAATATTACTTTCTAGGGCGATTTAAACATATTTAGCTCAAAATTATAAACGTCATTACTAGTAAAAATAAATTGCTGTTTGATATTTTAACTACAGATTTCTTTTTAAAATTAACACGTTATTTTCCATCAGTCTCTCCCTTATATGGCATAAAAATTAAGTGGGGCAGCGGGCATCAAACAAGAAAAATTCGCATTTTTAAACCAAATTTGCTGAAAAATGATTATTTGAAAAATCTTTTTAACATCTATACTTTTAGGATTTGGGTGTAAAAATCGCTTTAAATATTTAAAACTATCGATAATAGAACAGTAATAAGTATGGTTTAAATCATAAGTTGAATATTTAATGCATAGACGGCCAAAAATTCGTTTTCACGATTCACAAGCATAATAGTAATCGGGTTCAATCTTCGAAATATTCTATAAACCGTTCATGCGCATGTGTGACGTTATGACGGAAGTAAAAGAAGAAAATGCTTTCAGTTTCAACATTGGTCGTTTGGATGCGATTTATTTGATTAAAAATTAAGAGAAGTGGCACGTTTTACTACTTTTTGTGTCTATGTAATACATTTTTCCCTATTCATAGATACAAATAAGTGGTTTGTTTTGCCACATCTTTTTAACGTCTGCCTTCTGATCACAGGAAATGATCGGGCCTAAAGTAAGGTGCAACGTTGTTTATCATGTTTTTATCCATATACAAATAGATAAAATCTATGTAAGCAGAGATGAATATGTTCAGTGTTTCCACTTTGTAATGTTTGTTTGTTTAAAACACCGTGCTTATAGGCGATCCTGTCCTTGGAAGGCAGAGATCCCATTCTTAAGCTAGGGCCACGGAATGATCGAGGTTTTCCGTACATAACTCAAATTCGTTTAATAAATTCTTAACACCAAGCTCCATAGTTGATGGCTAGAATGGCATTGAGCATCATTACTAAAACTATGTCATTTAATTGGTAAAATAAGAACACGTTCAATTTTTTTCAGCACTTATATTTTTTTTTCTCATTTCCATAGTATAATTTCTATAGGATGCTTCTTGATTGAAATTTTCATGGCGGATCTAGTTGTGAGTGTGTGTGTTCCCATGGACATTGCAGAGTTATTAAATGTACATACTAAACCAAACAGTACAATTATTCTCTCTCATCCTTGGACTTTTAGTAAGACATAGTATTCTCGGCACTAGTGTCTTTCTCTTTCAAATGGCAAATAGATTTCATTGGTTAAAAAATTAATAACATCAGGTACTTTTAATCGTTGTTGACAATCATTAGACAACTTACCGGTAATCCTTTACTTCTTTCTTATATGTTATCCTGTTATTGGAAATTGCTCTTTGACATTTGCCCGAATTTCTATCCCAGCCACGTATATTTCAACAATGAATGAAAGCTGTGTAAATTTTAGAGGCTAATAATTATAAAACATCAAGAATATCCCGCCTTACTGAAAGTCCAAAGATAACAGTGAATCGTACTAAAAGTGACCTTAGACCCCTCCTTTGAAAAACTGAACCATGCAAAATTGGTATAACGTCACTGACGAGAATAACGTCATACAGCGTTATTTCACGTGGTATGGGTAATTACCTTAAATTGCTAGATTTTAAGTAGTTCGTCCTGATCATTCTTGGATTGTGTAGTATTTTTCAAATTACTAGTACTGTTGATGTGAAATGATTTTTCTGTGGAAAAGAGAAATATTCCGTTTATGTATCAAACCATGAAGTGAAAGACTTGAGAACTAAGTATACATAGATTTTTTTTTTTACATGTATACCCCAAACAACCGTATAATATCCATACATAAAGGAACATTTCTGTCAAGAAGGGAAGTATGCCTATTCACAATTGTCAATAATTATGTCAAAATACTAAATTAGAACGAGTGCATAGTTTTGCTTAAAAAATACACAGTATAATAGCTCTCTCTCTCTCTCTCTCTCTCTCTCTCTCTCTCTCTCTCTCTCCAGGAAACGTTTCAGTGGCTGCATATATGTATTTTACTCTGTTGCATCAGTGATGTTTGAAATATGATCAGGTATTTTCATTAATTTTGCACTTTGATTTTTTAATTATCAGTTAGCACACATTAAATCCATTATGATTGCTCATATACGACATACATGCACTGCTGCAGAATTTTTAAATACTGTGCTTTATGTAGAAAAGTACTCAAAAGCACATTTTCGCAATCCTTTATAAAACTGAGATTTCTGTAAGGACAAAAATATGTAAATACCAATCACAGGGAACACCATACCAAGCACTACGTACGCAGAGTTTTTGCAAACAGCAACATGTCCTCCATATACGGGGGGGGGGGGGGGGGGGAAATGAAAAACAGGTGCGATTTCAGCAAGGGATGCTATGACAACTTTTAATAATTATGCGAATCAATGAATATTTATATTGTACTAACGCAGTGGAACTACAAGACACCCATGGACTACATCTCTTACCTGAGCACGGTGGCTAAGAAAATAGCAGAAATCAGCTCCGTATTGAAAGTTTAAATGCTTAAGTGGTCCCAATCTACCTTTAAAGGGGATGGGAGTTTATGTGAACAAACTTTGATCTACACTTCTTGAAATTTTCTCCCATAAGTTTCATCATTCTTGGCACTGTGTTTCTTGAGAGGATTTTTAAAACATGTCATCAATTGCAAATTTTCACATTTGCTGAATTATCTCCTCTAAGAAGTCGCCCTTCATTTGAACAAACTTGAATACCGTTTACCAAAAAATGCCTTGTGGCAAGTTTGGATAACATTGGCCCAGTGGTTCTAGAGAAGAACTCGAAAATGTGAAAAATTTAAAGACGGATAAACAGACAACGTCGGGCAAAATGTGATCATAAAGGTCACTTGAGCTTTCAGCACAGGTGAGATAATAAAGACCAATTGATATCATTAACTTTGTAGTGTTACATACAGCACAGACTCAAGTAATTGGCGACAAAATTGTGAGGGGGAGGGAGTATGCTCTCGTTTAAATCCTATTCGGTTTTTCCCTTCAAATACATATATCGCAAAAATATTGACAAATATGAGAGGAAAAACCTCTTCCCTGCCCAATTCTTAATTTTGAGTTCTTTGAAATTTTCTATTTATAATGATGATAACCATTATTCTACATTTTTGAGTCGTTTTCGGATTTTCCTTTCCATCTACTAAGTATTTCTTCAATCCACTTTGAAATAATTAAATTAAGTATCTGGAATAAATGGTGGTTTTAAAAAGTCAATTATTACATGAGATAAGTTGGAAAAGTGAAAGAAAAAAAGGAGTTAGAGACGATTGTTCATTGTTACAGCAGCTGCCTACATGTATATAATATATATACATGTACATGTACCTTCTGAAAATGAATGTACATACACTGTGTGAGTAATGGGGCGCCCAGGAGAGGGGTTGGTGAAATTCGTTTCAGATTTTTTTCATATCATCATGTAAGTCAGGGACGGATAACTTTTTTTGCATTTGAAAAAAAGTTCGACAAGCCAAGGATAAAGAAAAACTCCGTTTCGAGTGGGGATTGGGGGTTGGGAGTACTATCCAAGGACAGCTTATTTATTTTCTTGCTAGTCGAGGATAGATTACTAGTATTTATTTTTTTTTTCGAGAACAGTCTATTTGTTTTCAAAATCTACCATGTCCATCTCTATGAATCAGAAAATGCATGTGTAATAAGATTTTGGCTTTAAAGACATAGGCGTCGGAACCGGGGGGGGGGGGGGGGGGCTTACCCCTACCCCCTTTTTTCATAAGTTAGACTTAGTATAGACATTGAACATTGCTGCATAAGTATATGTATACGCACAAATATGATTTTCGTGTTTGGAAAATACAGATCCCTTGTTTTTTTTGTTTTTTTTTTTGTTTTTTTTTTATTTTGTTTGTTTTTTCTGCTTCTCGGGTTTTTTTGGGAGGTCTAAAAAAATTTTCTTACCCTTAGCCTCCCTCTTTAATTTGCTTCCGACGCCAATGATAGATATTTTCTGTCATTTGGTAATAATTACCCTGTACATACAACATTCGTTAAAACTTAAAAATAAATTGAACTTCGATCGATAAAATTTGAAGGTAAATGGACACGTCTTCCCGGCCTTCCCTCTTTATCTTTTCTCTCGAATATACGCATAAAGAGGGTCTCCATTTTTCACAAGTATATTTTGTACCAAATTGCAACAATCTCAGCATGCATGACTTGGGCTGATACGCGTAACTAATAAACCCAATGATCAATGAATCATGCACTACTCGACTTTTTTACTTGTACGCAAATATGAAAAAAAGTAAATTTCGCTATAACAGAATAAAATAATCGACCAATTTAAATATTCGTAATGGAGTGAAAAAATCTTTAATTTTTAAATTCAAGGTTTAAAAAACCTTTTTTAAAATTCAAGGTTAAAAAAAAACCTTTTAACTGTGCAGGTTACATTCAAGAAAACAACATCGGGACTGTCTACTCCTGATTCTTTGAACCCCGAAAAACAAGCTGTATGTTGCAGCTGACCGACTTTAGCGTGGGAGAGACGCGATCTCGGTTACTTTCTTTGATGTGGCGAGAATGTGACGTAGAATTTAAAGTTCTCGACAAGCAAAGCGTCAGCTCGTCACAAACAATGCAATCCTTTAGGGGTTTTGAAATCTGCTCTAAGTTAAAGCGGGTAACAACATTGTATTTGAGCTTTTAAGTCTCTCGTTTGAAGTCATCATTTCGCAAGTTCTATGTCGATGACCATGTCAGCAATTAATGCAATTATTCTAAAGGTCAAATGCTGACAGAAAATTTTCATACTATTTTAATATGATCTTGATAAGGAGCATTTGGCCGGTCGACCGGCCGACCTGTCGGCAGAGAATGCTTACTCCAATACTCCACGGCACTTGGTCCCATCTGTACTGTTTTGGAGGTCCTGAATTTTTTGCTCTTCCCGCTCCCGATTTGTTTTTTTGAATAAACTTTGAGGCTGAATATTGTTCCTTATTTCCATATTTTATTGTGTGTGGGCATTTTGATGTATTTTGGAGAAACTGGGTTTACATGTTTTAATTCAAGTGGTAGTCCATCTTAATTTTTTTTAAAACATAAACTGAATTTTTAAATACCATACCTATACTAGATTCCAAAACTTCACAAAACCCCCTTTCAAACAAAATCTAGTAAATGTATTAAAAAAAAACACAAAAACAAAAACAAAACTTTCTTCACTTAGTTACAAGTATTTAAACTATAATATTAACAGCAGTGAAGGAGAAGGTTCAAGCATTATACGACCCTTACCCAGGATAAATTAAAGTTCAGGCTTTCTGACATCAGTTACAGTTGTTGTTTTTATACCCCCCGCTTGAAAAGCGGGAGGGTATATAGTGATCGGGATTTCCGTACTGTACGTCCGTCCGTGTCTGTTACGCTTTTTCTTTTCCGCAACTTCATATACTACTGAGTGAAATTTAATGAAACTTTCACAGAATCTTTATTACATATTGCCATCGTGCACCTCCTATTTTACTTTTTTATTCGACACGTATTTTAGGTTTCCCAGAGCAAAACATGGACATTGCCATTTTTTGTTTACCTATGACGTCACATAATAGAAGCTTCTGGATAACATTTGATAGGACGAGTTATTCCTCTTTACACATTACCGTAAAACAATATATAGCAACACATCGACATTATGGGAGGCGGGGGGTATCATTTAGTGAGCTCATTGCTCACAGTACCTCTAGTTTTCAATAGATATGGAACTTGTAAATTTACTGACCTTGTCATTGGTCATTTGCAAAATAAACTTGGTTAAATAATAAAAATAATTTAAAAGAAAAAGAACACCATGATTGTACACACAAGTAGTCTGCTGTAAAAAAAATGTTTATATTAAAAAGATACTAAGTATATACTCGAGTTCCGAGTTTCTGATTGACAAAATCTTTGTAGTTTTTGGAGTTCGTCTTCTAACAATTTGTCGGATTTCCCGTGGGTATCAAATGGGCCCCATTATTAGCAGACCTATTTTTGTATTCACATAAACAAGCAGAAATTATTCAAAATCTTATACATGACAAGAAGAAAATACTTGCTGTGGCCTTTCGCATATATCGACGACGTTTTCTTAAATTAACAACACACTGTATAGGTAGGTACTTTCTTTATCCGTATAAATTAGGTCCCGCCTCTTTTATATAGCTGCGCCAGAGGCTTAAAAATGAAATGTATACGTGTAATAGTTTTAATCTTTTAAGGAGGGATGACTCTTGTGTTTATCATATTAAAAAATTAATAAAATTTTTACAGATTCTCTTAAGTGATGACATCAATTAAATTATATTTGACCGTTTCATTGAATGGTCAAGGTCATGTCAAGATCCTTCTCTTTCCTTGTCACCAAGAATAAAAAAAGTATTGTTGCCATTCATGTTATGCTTATTTTTAATTTAAAAGATTATTTTTTTTTTTCTTTTTACATGAAATGTAAAAATATAAAACATAAAATTTTGATAAAACAAAAGGTCAAGAGGTAACCCGAATCTCCTTTGTTTTTCTTCATTTTTTAAGGAATTTTTTTAAAATATGCTCTGTATATTTCAAATTTTATTATTTTTACATTCACTGTATGGTAAAGTACTCATGTAAATGTAAATGATAGAATAAAATACAAAAAGTTTTGACCGATTGGTTACGGGAGAAAAAATTTGAAACATTTTGAAACATTAAATTATTTCACTTTATGGCCTCACATGAGGCATAAAAGTACAAGCAAGAAATAGATCAGTAATGAAAAGGTAACACATATGAACAAAGGATTAACATTTAGATCTATACAATATTAATTTTGAGGTATTGGAAGGAGTTCAAGAGTGAAATAAAGACACTACGTTTTTACTAAATTTAGATAACCTAATCAAGGTAAATTTATCATCATTAATAAACAAATTAACAAAACTATTAATATTTTTAACTTTTTCAGGTATGTACTTTCTTCTTTCATCATTGAAAAAATTGCAATTAAAAATATAGTTATCATAGGGTAACCATGGTAACAAAGAAAAATATTTTTCTGCACCAAAGTTTGTTTTGTAGATCCTATAATTAACACACAAGAGAATTAAAAATATTTATTTAAATTCCAGTCGGATATTTAAAAGTTTCTTTGATCTTTAACCTTTCTAGATATGCAGACATTTTTTGGAATGAATTGATCATTCACTAATTTCCAAGACGGTAGACCATATTTTATCTGTACACTACTGACGTGTGACAACCACTTAAAATGTAAAATGTTCTCTGTACGAAGATTATACATAATTTCATATAACATTTGAGAAATCTTTGCATTTTTTCCAGAAATAATTCTTTGCCAAAAGCAGAGACATATAAAACCATGGTTTTATATGTCTCTGCCAAAAGCCAACCATCCTAGCCTGCATTTATAGCGATTTTTCGCACCAAAGTTTGTTTTGTAGTAATGCTATAATTAACACACAAGAATTAGAAAATATTTATTTAAATTCATTCTTTAAAAGTTTTTTGCAATTTTAACCTTTCTACAATGCATTTTTGTAAAGTTGCATTACTGAATAAAAAGTTTTATCGCCTTGATTAATTGGATACATATTGAAGAGAAGTAGTAAACGTAACTTTTTTCATTAACTTTCAGCACTGGAAAATGTTCTACGACGTCATGTGACGTATACTAATTCATATAACATTTGACGAGCCCGATTTAAATTAAAACAATATTAGAAGAGTTTGCGCTCGCTCTAACGGTCGCACCGTCAACATGTTACATATTAGATACAGACAATGGCACTCTACTTAGTTCAAGTCGAGTCCAAAGACTATTGCTACCTACGTACCTATTAGGTCTTTAAACCTACCCAGAGTAGCTATTTTTACCTGCTTTTTGTTTAACATAAAAAAAAAAAAATAGAAATGTGATCGGGATCGGGATGCAAGTTTTATTTGTTTGTCCGTGTGGCTCACCATACTTCAAAATAAAAATGGCTGCAGCAAAATAGACTGAAATGAAACGGATTTTGGTCTCTGAGGATTTCTGATTGAAGAGTCCTTACATTATACAATGTAATTTTGTTATTGATTTATTTATGTGCATATATGATTATTATTTTGTTAGTATTTAAGCCAAGCAGCTGTCAAGTTCAATGTCAGGTGAAATGATGGAGACTTGGTTTTTCTCGTCAGTTACACAATGCTATGTAATCTGTATGCAGGTCACTTCAGTTGATTTATGTCTTCATCTGAACGTTGCCATTTGTTATGTTTGCTGTAGTTTTAACAACTCCACCACAGGCAGAGCTTTGTTTACTAAACTAATTTCTCTCTTGACAAATACAACCCTTTTAACAGCTCAAAGATATTATTTAGAGTACATGGACTGATGGAGTGTGTAATCAATAATAATCCATTCTAACATGTCTCTTCTTTAATGCATTTTGGCATTGTAACAGTAGTGAAATGTACATGCAGGAAAATCTGTATCATAATCTCTTAGTATTTCCATCAGTATTATATGGGATTCCTACCTATTTCACTATTTCAGGAACATATGATTACGTTTACATTTGGAAAATTTCGTGAAGTTTTAGGATAGTCAAATTTGATATTTTTAGATTCATTTTACAAACAGTCAAATTAACTCAAACATAGTTACAAATAATCAAGAGCTAGCCTACACCATATGTAACAAACTGGTAATAAAAAAAAATACAATTGGCATTTTTAAACAAGTCAAAAAGCTTTTCTAAATTTTCATGTGTCACTGATGATAGAAATTATGTTTTGAGGTAGAACCTAGTTGCAGAACTACAGTGTTACAGTTTAATTTATATATTAGTCAAGACTAAAATGCTACAGATCCTATAATGCAAATAAGGTGCAATTTACAGTGCAAGATTTTCTGCTTGTTTCTATCCAATGTGCTCACTTGAGAGATGTGGCCAATTAGCCTCAAAGGTCAAGGTCAAAATTGTTGGTATAAAGAGGAATGTCTTTTCACTATGAATACACCTGTGAAATATAAAAGCCCATGTAATATCTTCAAAAGTTAAAGTTCAAGGTTCAAGTTTTTACAAAGTGGGTCAAACTCTAAGGTGTAGGTCAAAAATATTTATACCAATTGAAAAGTCTTGTCACATTGAATACACATGTGAAGTATGAAAGCCCTGGCACCAAAAAAAAGTTATGTCCAAGGTTACAGTTTGGTATCTTTTTGTAAAACTAAAAAGTTGGTCAAACTCAAAAATCAAGGTCAAGAGGTCAAATTTGGTGGTATCCAAAGAAAGGTCTTGTCACAAGGAATACACCTGTGAAATATAGATAAGACATAGCCCCACCCAGTCAAAAGGTACAGGCAAGGTTAAAATTTTTGTGGACAAACAGACAGGCGGACGGACAGTGCAAAAATGATTACAGGGGCATAAAAAAATCAAATTAGAATTTTTATGTAAATTGCTTAATAATTGGAATCAGTAGTAGTGTAATGACTGATAAGTGAAATGAAATTTGTATCTAGACAGACGAGATTTAACACAGTACCACAGTAATACACAGTATTTTAAGACCATCGCCCTCAAATTGTAAATATTCCCCCACTAAGTATTTCACGGTTAGTCCCTATAGTCTGTTCATTCACAATCCTATATACTCAACTCACCCTTCTCTGGCTCCCTAGCAGACTATTTAACTGTGAAGTTATGTCTTTACACATTGACCTTTAAGAAATTACTCGTAATGAATGCGTATATATATAAATAAACTGTATCATAGATTCTAGGCACTGCGTGCTTCGACCTCTTACGAGAAGGCAGGATTTCCATGAAGAAATGGTTCATTATTTAATTTCTTTGTTTTTATAGGACAATGACTCAATTAATACAACTATTTAATATAAATATCCTTAGTATAGATTTAAAAGTTCTGAAAAATATCTGTCTGAATTCAAGATTGTAAATAGAGTGTGTCTTGCTTTGGTTAAGTTGGGTTGTCATATGCTTGAATAAGTAGTTTTTTGTTATTTGAGAGAAGACTTTTTATTTTGACTTCCATTATGTTGGACGGAGTATAGATCTTTTCTTTCAATGTATTTTTTGATTGCAGACGGAGATGAAGGAGATCCCGTTTCGTTTTGTCGGCTATGAGGTCTGGACCCAGCTGGCTAACAAGTTAGACCCGGATACCGGACTTAACGGCAACAACTGGAGAATGTTAGCCGAGAGGCTCGGCTACTCCACGGAAGTCATACTGGTAAGCTAAATGACACTTTGCTTAGGCCAATTACTTTAAAAAAATGTTTATTTGCCAGCTCTCCTGAGAGAGTATTAAAAGATTGGGTTGGTAGGTTGATGGAAATTTTTTTCTTCAGAAAATTTCAACATACTTGTTTACAGGTTTAGAAAATTCAATGGAAAAGTAAAAAAAAAAATATATATATATATATATATAATCGTTTCCTTGATGTTAAAAAAAATCGAGTTGAATCATTTTTAGTCAGTTGATAGGGGGTAAAAAACATTTTTTTTTAGAAGATGGCCTTATGGGGTTAGGTTGCAGCTACTTTCTGAATTCTATAACAGTTATGTGAACCAATTAATTCTGTGGACTCGTTTGTGAAATATGAATGATTATTTTGAATCCTATTAAATTATTTGAGATCTATTTATCATGCTTATTATTTATTCTTGAAAAACTTATATCCAAATGAAATTGAAATATTTTTATTTAAATGTGTAATTAAAATAGTATAACAAATAAATAAATAGGTCTAATTTAGAATATAATCATGTAATCAATTGAGATCCCTGTGTTGAAAAAAAAGCCCCCCCCCCCCCCCCCCCCAAAAAAAAAAAATCTAAAGAGATTATTTTAAGATCATGTTTCTGTTTGTTTGATATATATATTAAATATTGAAATCAATATGTTAGCTAGAATTTTTTTTATTAGTTTTCACAAGTGCACAGAGCAAACTTGATATATATTTTAACATAGGTACCCCCCTCCTCTCCCCTGGGGCTTGTAGGATATTTTTTTACACAAATTTTATTTATTACACTTACTCAGAGAGTTTTGGCCTGACGTAATTATCGCTCTTGGTGTTATCATAGTACTAGGTATTATTATACCTCATTATGATTATTCTACACAATGTATTATTTGATTGATTCTAGATTATCACATGATCGGCATAAAACTTCATATTTCATAGTCATCGGCATGCTTTTCATCATATTCCACCTCTTTGGATATCTGGTGCATTTTCCCGCAATAGTTATCATTTGTTGAAAGAAAACTCCCTAGAGTAGCAGACGTCACAATAGCCTGGTTTACATCACAAAATTTCTGATTAGTGATGTGTCAAAGGGTTTCAGTAACTTTATACGTTAAAAATGAAAGTTAATTTAAGAGCGTTGCCAAAGAGGTAAAGCCACGAACCATCATATTTGGCCCTGTGTTTTTCACAAAAATCGAGTTTCTATTCATGGATGGTATTATACGTTAATTATTAGAGGACAACATACTTCTTTTCCTTATGTAACTCATTTTATTTAATAATGCGCTGTTTGGCACGTGCGATGGTTTGAAGATGCGACGGTTTCATAAAAACGTTAAAAAATGCCGATTTTTCGACAGATTTTCCCAAAATTAAGTGTGGCCACAGTCAAGAACAACTTTCATACTTACCATATTTATAAATATTGCTGATACGAATCTACACGCCTAATATAATCGTTGTTCATACGTGTGGCCAATATGAAATATGCCTTTACATTTAAATTTTGATGTCGCAAAGATTCGCCAGTTTTGTTAAACATTCGGTAATATTTGGTTTAAATAACAATACTTGTATAAAAATCACACACAATATATTAAAAAAATAGTCAGTAGTTCGTTTGTAACGAAATATGTGAAGAGGCATGATCTTCGATTTATATTATCTGCATTCAAACTCAAAAAACATATAAGTTACATTTCTCTTCGTCAGTCTTTGAACATGACGTTAAAAGAAATACATATACGTCAATTGTGACGTCATAAAGACTGTAATTACTTTAGATGGTAATTTATTGTTTTCAAGATTAATCACTTAAACTTTACTCGATATCATTAAATCACATGTATTAAAAGAGGTTTATTTCTATTATCTCCAATTTCACCCCCTTTCAATCGCCTGTTTTCGTTTTAAAGCTGTACACTATTAACAAATTGAAAGAACGGACCTCCCTCCCCTTTCTGGATCCACATCACTGTGAAAACAAGGAATATCATAATCACGTCTGCCCTTCGTAATATAAGCAAAATAATATTGTGCTAGCTTGCTGCTAAAATATGAATAAAAAAGAAATAATGTACGAAATTAAGGATTTGACATTCTCAATTCCACTTAACAAAATCTTGAACTTGGATGAGTATATGTCAATTTCAAGTTCCTTATAATATTAGAGAGGTAGAGTCAGCACTGTTACATATTATAGCCGCAATTTACATATGTATATCAGCCATCGATTTATTTTACTTTTAAACAAAATCTTCTGAGATAATTTTATGCAGGTGTAGAAAAGTAAATTTTCATATTGCTTCAAAAGCAAAAATCAATTAATGATGCAGTGCGTAGCTTCGCACCGAGGACATCGATGTATGTACATATGTATACTGTATATTGATATTTTCATCAATATATATTTTAGATAATTATAATTACATTTGGTACAAATATTAAATACAGAAATATGTCAGTGTATTGGTGTGTCTTAGAATTCAGTGTTTATAAAATATTTTCGCAACGCCCCGTTTTCAATGTGCTTTAAATATTTACTTGTAGATGTTCCAAATATTTCGTAAGTAATCTATGCTACAGGTCGTCAGTTAGTTGGAGGTAGATGCAAGGGCAAATCTAGAGAAATTATACCTACATACACAATCGAAAAAAAAAATCAATTTTTACAAGTGAAAAACTGACGAAGTGAAATAAATCTATTTGATAGCGTTGGAGGGGGGGGGGGGGGGAGGTTTCATTCATAAATACAAACATAAATCAACAGGGTAGGGTAATTTATTTTCTTTATTCTATAATTGTAAAAATATTCCCGGCTGCATAGCAACATTGATTTTGTAATTGTTGCAAAATGGTCGATAGCTTTCCATATCACAACAGCGGGGGTGATCTTTAATCTTCTTTATTGTTAAAAAATATAATATAGATCTTAAACTGCATAACATATAACTGGCCTTGATCTACACTTGAATAGACGTACATATTCCAGTTTCCGATCAAAAGGGGTATCAAACATTATATAAAATGACAGCAGTTATTTAATACATGGGGTGTCCCAGATTATATAGTGAAAATCATCGTGCATGTTATTTCGTTGCCTTCATAGATCATAATTTTAAAATATGCTAGCTTGGTATTTAGGATGTGTTATTTTCACATTTTTTTTCTCTATCGAGGCCGAGATGATAGCGATTTGATGGGAATTCGTTGAATTGGTAAGTTATAAACGTTACCTCCTTTGTCTGTATAACCGGTATTCATCCATGCGCGGATCTAAATGAAGAGACTGGGATTTGCAGAGTTTTAAATACCTATACTAAACTAAGTAAAAGTGACCTTGGATCCCTCCTAGATGAAACTAAAACCCTGGAATCTGTGTTGAGTTTGTATAAAAAGTCATGGTTTTATTGGTATGGGAAACACAATCATCGTCGCAAACCACGCAACTGCTAAATGTAAAATGCCCATACTCTCCCATTCAAAATTGGAGGAAAGAGCTGTATGCGGAATCAACTTGAGACGAAAGTTGGGGAAACAATCCGAATCATGGGAAAGGAGTTTATGTAGGTTTATTTTGTTTATTTGGGGGGTTTGCTGTTGATTTGTTTTGTTTGTTTGCTTTTTTTTTTTTTTTGCATGAGAAGAGATTTCTGGGCTGTTTATTTTTTCGCCCTGGAAAAAATTAGTTGTTCAGCAGCCTATTCATCTGTTGCCGTTTAAAGAGATTTAAATAAAGTGGTTATAGATTTGGTAATTAATTTACAGTTTATCAAAACAAGTGCCGTCAAACGTCTTTGGCTATGAATCTCGAATGAATTTCCAGTATGCGTAGCAATGTACACTACCCTAGAGCTTCTACCGAAGGGATAACACTTGACGATAAAAAACATGTGAATGTACGTCGGCAAAATTATATCCTTCCATATGTTACAGCAAGTCCGAGGGATAATTTTAAACAAAATGTCCATACAATTACGCATGATAGGCAACAAATACATGTTGATACACATGGTAATGTTAATTACGCACGGCCCGTGAGTTTTGAATGATCACACAAGTAGCAACGGCTATTTAAAACAGCCTTCTGTTGTCTATACTATAACCCCCCCCCCCCCCAAAAAAAAAACCGAACACTTAATATTCAATTTTTCGTGACTTGACGGATTAATCAATACTGTGGATACAGCTAATACATGTATTTAAACCGTGAATAATTATCCCCTATTTTCCCTTAATGTATCATTTTAAAAAGTTGTTTTGATTTAACAGGACAATAGAAATATTAACAGCATTTAGACACTTTTAATCAAAGCAAAAACTAGCTAGCTACATGTATTTATCTCATGATTCAAACTTTTTAACGGTCCTATGATAAAAATTGTTAGGTGGGGTTTATTTTAGTCTAATTGATTCCAATAATGTAGATATATTACCTTCATTTTAATAACGTTAACGTCATACCGTTACAATATACATGTGTATATATAACGTCAAAAGTCATGACGTTATGCATGTAGATTTTACTTGAAACAATACCATTTTCAAACGACTATAAAAAGAAAACTGGAAAAGATATCACTAAAAAATAAATTGTGCTATACCCCACAAAGTCTAACCTATCACAGAGTAAAATTTCATTTATTTTGGGGACAGGGCATATTTTGGTACTTCGTGGCTGTAGCTCTTTGAAAGTTTATGTTTATTTCAAAGTTTTTACTTGTGTCAGTATAATAAACAATTCATTGCATTAATGTTCTGGAAACATGAAGATATATTCATGCAGCCAAGAAATATCATATTCCCCTGGGGTGAAGCCCTCTGGGAATATGATATTTCTTGGGTAAATATATCTGTCAGTTCATATTTCCTTCAATATCATGCAATAAATGTACATGTATAATGTATCCTCTATGCACTTCCACTGCGTTTACCTAAGGATTTTTCAATGCTTTGACTGGAATACTGGATTCTTATGAGATGCAGTCAATCCAAGAGTATGAACTAAGACAGAAATATATGTAGAGACAGTGTGAACCAGCATTTTAGGTTGAAATAAAATAATTACATGTTTTTAAACCCAGAAAAACTAGTGGGGGTACAACGTAGACAAACTGGAGTAGCATACCTTCTTAATGGGGGTTTTCACAATTTTTTCCTATGGTTCACTTGATGAATAAGTGTAAGAAATATAATTTGTTGAAAAAAGATGTCCAACCAGCCCCTGGGGTTGAATATTGGGGGTGGGGGGGGGTCCTGGCCACAAGTACCTGTGATATATTAATTATTAGAATTTGATTCAAGCATTGCATTTTGTCATTTGTGTCCTGCTCCCAAACAGGGCTAAAATTAAAGTCCAAAACTTACAACTTTTTTATGAAACATGCCACAGAACCAAAAAATCTTCATTTAAGAAAATGGTTGCAAAGTTGGAGGCTATAATTCCCGTTGAAATCTTGCACATCAAGATTTCATAACTCTTGGTTTTGAAAAAAATATTTTCGGCATCTATGAACCTTGACTGTCATCTTTTGAAACCTAACAAACATATTTTGGGGCATACAACAGAATAACTGAATGATAATTTGAAGCAACCGCACCTCCCAGGAAAAAGCAAATATTTTAAAAACAAACAAGCAAATCAAAACGAAAAGAACACAAACTTGTAGTGTTCTTGTGATAAAAAAATTGTCACCAATTAGGCAGCACATCAGCGATAATTGATAGAAAATTTTAAAATCAAGTCGCTAATTAAAAATTTTTTTTTAATACAATTGGGTTTATTTTCTTACATTATCAAAGGACATTCCTATTTCTATTTCAAATGACAAATTTTCTTACTAAGCTTAACATGCCTAAATTGAATTTAGTCTCGAGACTTAAAATTGAATTAAAATATTGTTTTCATTTAATATGAGGATATCTTAATATTTCAAGGTTAATTTTTAAATCAAAGTTCAAACCATATTCATCATATAATTGATTGTATGCTACATATCCAGTTTCATATACTAGTAATCAATATAGTTAAATTGGTTCCATTGTGAACACTATAAACTAACCCTGAAAAAGGTATAAATCCTTGAGCTAAGGTGATGTTTAGCTGAATGATTTTGTCAAAAATGCTCATCATTATTTATTATCAATAGAAATTGATTTGTTCCTTCTGAACATCTAGCAACCCTGTGCAGCTTTTTGACAGTGTTGTCTATTAGGACAATATTATTTTGCCTTAGGAACTGACTTTGAGTTTATCTTATGTTGAAAACCGGGCCCATGATATTATCAAGGTCTATTTTTAAAAGAGCTTTAGCCTTAAATTAAATAGCTCAACTGTTGTCTTCCTGGAAACAGTTGTGAGAATAGATTTAGAATTTATATAAACCTAAGGTAACATCTTGTTCATTTACATATGTTTGGAATGTTTATAAATTTGACACTTGCAATCAGCTTACAGGTTGTCCCTCTTTGTATATTGTATTGGCCCACAGGAGAATCTTTTTAGTAAATCTTTGTTAGTTCATGTAGTACATGCTCATCAGAATTCAGACCATGTTGATTGAAGCATCATAAAAATTGCTTTCATGAAGTTGAACTTTTTAATTTTACTTTTGATTTAATGTATGGAAAAATCTATTTTTAAACTTCTAATCAAAAGTAACTGGTCATGTAAAAAATTGAAATCCATGGACTTCTTGTTTTGTTTTTGTTTTTTCAGTTTTGAGGATTATGGTTGAACTTATATGGTATCTTGAACACCAATAATTATCTCAAATATTATTGATATGTAGAAGTTTGAAGTTCAAGCATTATTGTTTCTCTTCTAGTATTTAACTGGCCAGGATATAAGTATTTTCTGGCATCCATCAAGTTCAACATAGTGTGGTTTGACTGTATGTGAAAGTTTTACTGTATTCACAATTCATGCCTTCAACAAAAAGAGCAAAACAGTTTTCTAAATAAATTAAGTAATAAATATAAATATTTAGTATGAATGGACCTGAACAATGCATTGCATCCATCAACATCTGGTCTCAAAATTAGCATATGAAGAATATATTTTGTACAAATTTTGTATCGCTATATTATGTTAGAATCAGTTTAGGTTTATCAGTCTTTTAATTGCTGTTCTTAATTAAGTCAGTGCCTATAGAGCATTGAATATGAACATGACGAAAGGCATTAGAGGGAAGGGAGGGGTCTTGATAAATGATGTATACATGTGTGAAAGAATATTGTTATTCATGCAATTAAGAGGAAATTTAAATAGGTAATGTGTGACCAGCATAAGACAAACTCGACAGGCACTAATGTCCCTTTCTCAATACAAAATTTTTCATGAACTCTGCCTGCCCTGGTCATTATTAAGATTTTGTATTACTTTATGGGAAAGACAATCTGATGATGTAATAAAGTGTAAAAGTTCTATACCAGGAAGTTACGACAAAAGGTGAGATCAACACTCTGATTGGACGTCTGTGCTAAACAACAATTCCCTAATTCATTAATTAATCCTGTATTATACCTTGTGGACATTGTGTATGATGTGAAGGGATTTCTTTATAGAAATTCCTTTTTTAATGCATTCTCATTGTAACAGTGTGTCCATGTGTCATTTGTTAAGAATGGCAAGTTATATGTAGGATATTTACATTTCACAACAGGAAGCTGTAGGTTTTGAAATAAGAATAAGGTGCAGATTATCATATACTTTAAAATGTAAGTATGCACATCTTTTAAAATGTCTAAGAAGTATATTGAAAAAATTTATTATATCTTCTGTTTATTAAAGAGGAAAAATTAGATGTGTATTTTTTAATTTTTCCAGTTTAATTGTTCTTGTTGAGAAATAACTGACCTAATATTTTCAAAGCATATACATTAAATTTTATAATTTTTGTAATTATAATATTATTATTAATTAATATTATTAACCTATACATTATTATCATTAATATAAATAATATAATTTATCTTATACGTGTTGGGGATACAGCCCATTAGATAAACTTATGCTTTATCCACGGTTAGATGCTTTATCAATAGCACTTCCAGTTTTGACACGATCCTTCGCTTCAAGGTTTTATATTATTGAAACTTTTATTTCTGAAATTTTTTGCCCTTATAAAATGATCGAATGATAAAGAGCAATTATGTCATTTAAAGCAAGAAAAAGACTCGTTTATGTCAAAGAAGTGTCTTATTTTATGAAGGTACCTGTATTGGCTACTTGATGATGGATGTTATCCCCCCTTCCCCAACCTTTAAATCGTTTTCGGAGAAAGTAAAGCCAAGCAGTTAAATTGTTGTGATACGATTCATTTAACATCTTCAACAATGCTTTCTTATATCATGCTACGTATGCATACCTTGTAATTTAGGTGTAATTTACCATGGATCGACAGTGAATCTACAAGTAGGCCTAGCCTTGCCTAGCACATCAGTTTCGAACTGCCACCATACAAAGAGTTAGTTTTCACGATCCCTTGGGCCTTACAACTTTCAGTCAGAAGTTTGCTTGATTAAAGCTCCAGCAATTGTCACATAATATTTTCATAGACGCAGATAGCAAAATTTCTAAACTTTGAACACGATCTACTTTCTTTCGAGGCATGTCAACATCAACGGTGCAACGTCATCAAGTTATACGTCATCAATATGAATTAGCAATCATTCATGTAGTTTCACAGGGGAAGTCTCAAACTTTTGTTAAAATGAAAGTTGTATGAGATAAATAGAACATCTATAATTGTGTGATTTGATATTGGCTTTATCCAACTCGTTGAAATGGTGTATATTCGATCGGCAAGCCTCGCGAATATATACACCATTTCAACTCATTGGATAAAGCCAGTATCAAATCACACAATATAGATATCCTCTATTTATAATAATGTGCCATAATGGAGATCTAAATAAATCTATAGTGAATAATTCATTTTCAAAACTGTTAGCATTCTAAACTTTTAAACAGTCCAAAATGAATAAACTGATCACTTAATTATTATCAATTTAAGGTCAAGTTTTGTCACCAATACTTCTATTGTCCTGGGTGTAGATACCTCATAGCCTATAGATGTTGAAGATGATACAAGAAGTACATATTGCTAACATACTGTATACATGGAAATTTTCGCCCTTTTTTGCCCTACCCGTATCTAGGCAAATTTAAAACAGGGCAAAATTGTCTGCAAGTCTGAAAGGGCGATAATAACATGGGGTGAAAATAACCCTGTATACAGTAAGTATTTTCACACCTCTTTGCTCTCTCTAATTTACCCAACCATCCAAAAAACATATTGTTTGAGAGTAGGGAGACTCCTTATATAAATCTTTCTATTTAGGCCACACCAATTTAATTTCTTGTTCGTCGGACATTTGATGAAAAAGTACTAGCAGGCAAGCAGTTAAATAATAATAGTAATTCTTTTTTGTAGCCAAAATATTTAGGCGGAGCGTGAAAAAAAATTGAGCATACAATTATATTTTTTTCTGATCTGGAGAGTAAGCAGATTAAAAATACGATTAATAGAGTGGAAATGGACACTCATTTACACTCATCAAATTTCACATCATATATATATAGCGTCGCAACAGACATTGACCATCGTACAACATTACCGCTTAATTTTCTCGGGTTTCCTCTATTTAAACCAGATTGAAGTTACTGTTAATATCTTTTGTAATTAGTTATGAAAACACAGTGATATATAATCACATTTTTAAAACCATTGAACCTAAACTAGAGTATCAAATACTGCATTCGTAACTTAGCGTAATTATCACGCTGTGTTTGACCTATTTCGTGACCTCAGGCAATCAATTGACCGCTTATTATGAAAACAATTTACAAGAGGGCAATTTATTTAATCAAATCTTATACACAATTACATAGTTTGCACAATCTAACACACTGTAGATGGTCTTACAATAATTAAATTTTATAGTGACTCCGACGCTGCCTTTGTATCCCCGTGAATTCAAAGATTTTTAACTCTTGATTAAATATTTCGTCAAAATTAACACTCGTCAATTTTCGTAAACTAAAAATCGTCAATTTTTCAACTCGTCAATATAACCACGTTTACAGTACATGCAGTCGGAAAATTGCAAGTGTCTTTAGCTCACCTGAGCCGAAGGCTCAAGTGAGCTTTTCTGATCACATTTTGTCCGGCGTCCGTCTGTCTGTCCATCTGTCCGTCTGTCTGTCTGTAAACTTTTCACATACTTCTCGACTTCTTCTCAAGAACCGCTGGGCCAATTTCAACCAAACTTGCCACAAAGTATCCTTGGGTGAAGGGGATTCAAGTTTGTTCAAATGAAGGGCCACGCCCTTTATTCAAGGGGAGATAATTGGGAATCAGTGAAAATTTAGTGATATATTTTAAAAATCTTCTTCTCAAGAACCACTGTGCCAGGAAAGATGAAACTTATGGGGAAACATCCTCAGGTAGTGTAGATTCAAGTTTGTTCAAATCATGACCCCCGGGGGTAGGGCGGGGCCAAAATGGCCGACCAATGTTTTACATAGAAATATATAGGAAAATTCTTTAAAAATCTTCTTCTCAAGAATGACAAAGCCATAATTCATCATATTTATATGGGAGCATGCTCAGGTAGTGTAGATTCAAGTTTGTTCAAATCATGACCCCTGGGGGTAGGGCGGGGCCAAAATGGCCGACCAAAGTTTTACATAGAAATATATAGGAAAATTCTTTAAAAATCTTCTCAAGAATGACAAAGCCATAATTCATCATATTTATATGGAAGCATGCTCAGGTAGTGTAGATTCAAGTTTGTTCAAATCATGACCCCCGGGGGTAGGGCTGGTCCAAAATGGCCGACCAATGTTTTACATAGAAATATATAGGAAAATTCTTTAAAAATCTACTTCTCAAGAATGACAAAGCCATAATTCATCATATATATATGGAAGCATGCTCAGGTAGTGTAGATTCAAGTTTGTTCAAATCATGACCCCCAGGGGTAGGGCGGGGCCAAAATGGCCGACCAAAGTTTTACATAGAAATATATAGGAAAATTCTTTAAAAATCTTCTTCTCAAGATTGACAAAGCCATAATTCATCATATTAATATGGAAACATGCTCAGGTAGTGTAGATTCAAGTTTGTTCAAATCATGACCCCCGGGGGTAGGGCGGGGCCAAAATGGCCGACCAAAGTTTTACATAGAAATATATAGGAAAATTCTTTGAAAATCTTCTTCTCAAGAATGACAAAGCCGTAATTCATCATATTTATATGGAAGCATGCTCAGGTTGTGTAGATTCAAGTTTGTTCAAATCATGACCCCTGGGGGTAGGGCGGGGCCAAAATGGCCGACCAATGTTTTACATAGAAATATATAGGAAAATTCTTTAAAAATCTTCTTCTCAAGAATGACAAAGCCATAATTCATCATATTTATATGGAAGCATGCTCAGGTAGTGTAGATTCAAGTTTGTTCAAATCATGACCCCTGGGGGTAGGGCGGGGCCAAAATGGCAGACCAATGTTTTACATAGAAATATATAGGAAAATTCTTTAAAAATCTTCTTCTCAAGAATGACAAAGCCATAATACATCATATTTATATGGAAAATGCTCAGGTAGTGTAGATTCAAGTTTGTTCAAATCATGAGCCCTGGGGGTAGGGCGGGGCTAAAATGGCCGACCAAAGTTTTACGTAGAAATATATAGGAAAATTCTTTAAAAATCTTCTTCTCAAGAATGACAAAGCCATAATTCATCATATTTATATGGAAGCATGCTCAGGTAGTGTAGATTCAAGTTTGTTCAAATCATGACCCCCGGGGGTAGGGCGGGGCCAAAATGGCCGACCAAGGTTTTACATAGAAATATATAGGAAAATTCTTTAAAAATCTTCTTCTCAAGAATGACAAAGCCATAATTCATCATATTTATATGGAAGCATGCTCAGGTAGTGTAGATTCAAGTTTGTTCAAATCATGACCCCGGGGGGTAGGGCGGGGCCAAAATGGCCGACCAATGTTTTACATAGAAATATATAGGAAAATTCTTTAAAAATCTTCTTCTCAAGAATGACAAAGCCATAATTCATCATATATATATGGAAGCATGTTCAGGTAGTGTAGATTCAATTTTGTTCAAATCATGACCCCCGGGGGTAGGGCGGGGCCAAAATGGCCGACCAAGGTTTTACATAGAAATATATAGGAAAATTCTTTAAAAATCTTCTTCTCAATCATTTTCTAAAATATAGCAAATCCATGATTGGTCATGGGAGTACTTTTGGATTTAAACTTTACAATAAAAAGCCATTTTATACTAGTCCTACCCTTGGTGCTCAGGTGAGCGATGTGGCCCATGGGCCTCTTGTTTTCTAAACTTGAATTAGATTTGAACAGAAATGAGAAGAAAAGTGGGGGGTTCACAGTATATTCCATAGATTAAAGATACTAATTAAAATTGATTTACTTTAATATTTAATTATATTATTATTTACAGGTAAACTTCGTTATCTCGACATCAACGGGACAATCGGAAAAAGTCGAGATATCCGAGGTGTCGAGATATCAGAGTTAAGATTCGACGTCCTTAATTTCTCTGTATAGTAAAACCATAGACCTAAACTGAACAGACGTGTAACCTACATGTCCTCAATAGACTGTAGCTCGTTAATGTTTCAGCTATCCCTCTTCATTTATAAGAAAATCTAAGAAGTTATTCGCAAATGAAATTTATGAAATGCTCTTTTTTTATCGGAATCTTCTCATTTTACTAAAAACATTTTTCCATCCAGCATTCGATCCGCATTCAACTAGCTCTGTCAAAACAGGATACGAAATGCGCTCTATAAACTCCAAACCGGAACGGTACAAAGTCGACGTTGGTAATACGGAAAAAGAATTACTGTGTATAATTTTATTTATTATCTCATTTCACTTCATTTTTATTTCATAATCATTCATCATTAATTTTCATTTCATTTTCAAACCAAAATTTAATTGGAATTGCACATTAAACAAACTTATTTATGTTACGCATGCATTTATATTATGGCTGATGCAATAGTCGTGCAGGTCGTAGATTTGATTGTTTCCTGTTGAATGCATTTTTTCCACAATTTTTAAGCTAAACTGAATTCAACGTGTATATTGTTCATTGTTATTCAGTTACTTTTTTAAAGAAATGTTAAAGTTTTGTTAGATTTTGACATAAACAAAATGTTTTACATTTACGCAGAATCGAAAAATTTATCAGTGACATTACCCAAGTGAACATTTAAACAATTAACGTCTCAGAGACACCGAGGGGGCTTGGGGTTCCTCTACAAACACATTTCTACAGAGCAGTATGTAGTCAAAACATGGGTGTGAAAGGTGTGAATTTCTGACGAAGTCGAGAAACACAGAGCCGTTCGTGCCTGACGAGCGACCGGCTTACAAACAATTAGGTTAAGTAGAGCAGAAAATTGCCCCGATGTCGACATATACCAGGTAAATTTTGCTCTTGGGACTGTGAATATACGTCGAGATAAGCGGGGTAGTCGACATTACCGAGGTCGACATATCAGAGTTTATGCAAATCATTTATATAGTAAATGCCGGGACCGCGGACGGACGTCGACATATCTGAGGTTGTCGACATATCCGATGTCGAGATACCGAAGTTTACCTGTACCTATATTTCAATTAACTGAGCTGGAACCTCAGGAGGCTTAAGTGAACTTTAATTTCCGATCATATTTTTTTCTGTTCTGTAGCTCTCATTGTTATAATGTCGTCAGTTTTGTCTTTGACTTTTTTGGCAATTCCATTTTCTTTTTCAGAAGGGCAGTTTTAACCAAACTTGGCACAGGGTATCCATGGGTGAAAGAATTCAAGTTTGCTCACTGCTAAAGGGAGATAATAACAAAAATTAAATAAAAATGTCTTGGTCATTAAAAAATCTTCTCAAAGAAAAACCACTTGGCCAGAAAATATGAAAGTTCTGTTGTTTTTTTTTTTAAATCTTCCTGTCTAGGAATGTTCTAAAACATTGTACTAAGTAACATACGAAATATTAAAAGAATCATCAAATATTTTCTTACATTCAAATTATTGGAATTATAATCATTGGAATAATAAAAATAAATGATTTTCATTTTTACAAAAAAGAAATCATTGAGTACAACGTCCACAAATTTTTAAAACTCTTTATAGAATTGGCCACTTGTAGCATTCAGAACTTAAGGCCTAACTCATTGTACTTTTTTGTCAAAATATTGTGAGTTACATTTTAATAATTATGTCCCAATCGAAATCCTAGGAATAAAGATATTATCTAGCAATAAATGTTGAAATTACATTGAGCTGACAACTTATTTACTGCAGTGAATGTAATTAATGCACCTGTATTCAAATTCAACATTGATTTAATTTCAAGTTGCAGTTTGATGTTACTTTGTTTTATTGTCACAATTATCTTATCATCTTTGGAAGATTTACATCAATATTTTAATGAGCAGAAGAAATTGAATGCCTAATTTTTGGAAGGAATGTTGGTTTATGTTACATTATACAGCGTTTCATTTAAAACATATTTGCATGTTCTTTTCCCGTTGCTAAAAATGACTGTATAAGCATACTGATTTATGTTTCATAAAAATAATACAGTACTACATTAAAAATCGGTCTACCTATAGGATAAAGTAGAAAATAATTTTTAATGATATGTTTATACCAAGTCATTTATTTATTGCTCTTTTTAACTCAAAATGCATGCAGAAAAAAAAGCCTGAGGCATAATTCAAACGAAATAGATCTGCAGAGATATTTACGTAAGCCGCATAATTAATGGCTTTAGGTATTATGACGATTAACTTATTAAACAATTGTGTCCTGTGGATACTAGATTAAAGGGACTTCTAGAGATATTGTTGTGGCAGTGTCTTGTTTTCACACTTACTGGCAAAAATACATAAACTTTTGTGCAAAAGTTTACACTTGCACATATTTGTGCTCATCTTAATATAATAGCTGTTATTCTCTGATTTTATGGTATATACTTCACAGGAATTTATTTTTTTCCCTGTTAAGAGCAGGTAAGGGATACATTAATTAATGCAATATTTGGTAAACAAATTACTAGATGGTCATGGATAATGATTTTAATTTATGTTTTGGAAAGAAGAAGTAAAAGTTGAGTTGCTTTAAAGACTGCATGCAAGCTGACACCAAGCTTTAGGATTGCATTTCTTATTTGTTGATAACCATTTTATTTGCATAATTATAAAGAATACCCCTGGTATTCTTTACCTGTTCATGGTTGCAGGTTTTAAAAAGGGCCATAAAATTGTATAAAATATCTTTTTCCATGGTAGCTGATTGTTTTGTGATAAAAAAAGTCTTGCAATATTATGAAGTATAAATCAGTTTACTGCTGATTTGTTTACTATATATAAATAAATATATGGAAATCAGTAGGGATGGGCAAAAATATTGATATATTGCAGTATATTGCAAGAGAACGAGAAGACATCGTATTGCAATACGTTTTTGTGATATCGATATAACGGCAAAATGCTTAGACTAAGCAATATTGTCATTAAATATGAAAATAAATGCAAGAAAGGCTTGTTACATGTATTAAGCCAAACAGTACGACAGAAGCTGTTTTATGGATGTATTTCAGAGCGTAACTTAAATCAACAAGATTTTTTTCCTTTTGGTTACTTTTCATAGTTATGTACATTCTGATAGTAAATTAAAGTTCATATCATAAGAAAATGCCATTGCAGTTTCCATTGAAAATATTGCAATACATTTTGCAATACAGTTAAAAATATTGCAATATATCGCAATACGAAATCTCTGGCCAATACTCAGCCCTAGAAATCAGCAATAGGAATTAGTGATTTATATTTCTTGGAATATTTAATGGCAGTGAAATAGAAGTACTCTTTGAGCAATGATTTCATCACAGGACTCATCAATTATACTTCCTCTATTTCTGCAGAACTATATGACATTGTACAGAAGCTCTCCGAAAAAAAAAATCATGTTGACAGACCATATAGTGCAACCCATTGAAAAAAGTATATATTTATTGCGCACAAACAAGTGTGCTGTTTCTCAATTTATTTCTCCATGGTTTTGAATCTGCCAACTCAAAATGTTACTAACATTGTGTTCCTAAGATAATTTTTCACTGTTTCCAAAACAAAAAATTCCTTCTAATTTAACTGTTGTTAATTGCCCTCCTGGTCCTGAAATTGAGTCCATCAAAAATTTCACCTATTTATACTGCAATTTTGGTTTGCAAGATAATTTGGTCCAAAGTGCTTTGTGCAGATGTCATTTACAAGAGTGCTTGATAAAAGAGTAAAAAAGAAAATTAGAATTTATCTATGTTGCAATTGAGGTAAGAATTTGGAGAAATTAATGCAGAACCAGGTGCAAATTTTAGTGTGCAATTTTTTGCTGTGGGTGGGCACTGTAGCTCTGGTCATCCATCCCAATTTTTTTTCTTCAAAAAATTGAGCTAAGATCTGCAGCTATTGATTTTAATGTGTGGATGGAAAATATTTTCAGTGATTATATTTAATTTTTTATATAAACATGATAAAAAATATTGCATAAACAATAGACATTTTACCATTTCAATGAGATCACATTAACCCAGATGTAGTACGGATTATACATCATGGTACATCGTTAGCATTGCATGCTTGTATAAATAATGTTAAATTAACAGCTGCTTCCTCTGAGGTGAATTTTCACCTGGCACGAACAGCCCCCACCAAGAGATAATGACACATTATTGATATGTTTTTTTTTAGTTAATGGCTTTAATGTGACTGTCAAGTTTGGGGGTTTTATTTCTTTTTTCAGTTTTTAAATAAAAACAGTCTAGCTGTTATAACATTATGTAAACTGTGGATTTTAAGAGAGAGGGAGAGATAGAAAAAATTAATTGGCATGTTCTTATGATGTTTTTTTCCCCCTTTTACAGTGTCTTGAGTCCAAAAAGACGTCCCATGGGCGTAACACCTTAACGTTATTTGAGGAGTATATTAAGAAGAAGGATTCTTCGGTGAATGCAGTCATGAAGGCATTAGAGGGTATGGAGAGAAAAGATGCCTTGGAGGTTCTCCAGAACTCCATACCAGGTAATGATGTATAAAGCTCTATATGGTGTTATTTACAGAAAATAATACAGTCCAACCTTGATTTTCTTGAACTTAATGGAACCAAAAATAAGAATAAGCTGAGAGATATGTGAATTTCAGAAATACAGAGGATAATGCATGAAAAAGAGGTTACAGGTTAGGACTTCCAATTGATCTGTGTTGAAGATAACAAAGTTCAACTCCATGTACATTCTTGTGTAGGCCTAAAACATTAACAAAGTGCAATTTTTTTTATTTCAGTTAAAATGTCAAAATGACCTTATATGCAGACACAGCTCAAACTGAGTGTTTTTGTTTCTTTACAACTACATTGTTGCAAATCTTTTCTGTGTATTTCAGAAATTCAGAGACGGTTTGAAGCCGACTTGAAGAGCATGCCTATGAAACAGGAGCCTCAAGAACACAATGAATGTACACCGTGTTTCCATTCTTATCCTAACGGTTCCTTATCCTCCACCCACCACTCCAGTTATCCAAGGTTTGGGGTACCACCTTGTTCTCACATGCCCCATCACATGAACATTGTAGGGTCTTCTCATTCTAATGCTTACAGCAACCTCGAGCCAGATATGCCAAAAAAAATCAACACCTCAACTGTGTATAACTCTACAAAGCATGTGACGCAGGGGATTCTCCGAATGGGAACAAATTATCAGCACTCAGGGACCCATACAGCAATGTCCACAAACATTCGAGGAGGCAGCATGGCCGTGCAAGTGGACAGGAGAGACAATTACACCAATGACGAGATCGAGATGGCTGAGCTGCCGAGTCATGGCACCAGATACCGTGAGGAACCACAACCGCTTCCTGCGGGGATTTACAGAGGCCAGTACATGAATTCTCTCAGTCGAGCCTCCAACATGGTCAACTCTCAGGACATGGCGGTAGCCAGTGAAGAAGTGGTGGGTACCAGCCCCAGCTATATTGATACAGTCAAACAGCATGGGTCTTTAAAGAGACAAAACTCAGTTGAGTCCAATGCAAGGCAGCCAGTGGGTGAGGTTCATGGTAAGAAACCAGATTCAAACAAAAAGCTAGCACTGAACATCCCCACCTCGTACAACAGAAACCACATGCAGGCAATGAAGCTACAGAATAACTTTATCAGCCCGAGTCCCAATCAGACTCCAACTTCATCCTTACAGAATCCTCTAGACAAACTCCGACAAATCACCGGGTCTAACTCATACATGCCAGATGAGAAATACCAAAGCATGATCGAAGAGAAGAACCGTGAGGAGATGTTATATAATAGGTGTGGAGAGGAGAATTTTAGAAAAGGCACAACTTCATCTTGTCAGTACGAGGCAGATCCCAACAGCAGGGGGGCAATGATGCAGGCGGGGGATTCAGGGTGGTTCAACTTCAAACAAGGTCAGCGGGGGAACTCTCAGATGGCCAACCACATGAAGCTTACGAAGGACCTGGGTCCTCGCACGTTTCCCCTAAGGTCCAAGTCACTGACGGCTTGTGCGGGGGATGAGGCAGATTCCCAGGAAAGATCTAACCTCTCCAAGTCACAGTCCATGCCCCACGACATGAAACCAGCAGAATACAGAAAAGGTTAGTACTCAAGCTTTACTCTGTATCATTGTATCACTTAGGCATATTAGAGTGCATATGTACTATGCATTTGGTTTATGGTGCAAGACGTGCCAAAAATAGTTATTACAGATATTTAATTCTAATTTTATTCTTTGAGCATCATTATGAAAATGATGTACTTGCAGAAACAGGATCTTATGTTGAAATTTAGCTTCAGATTTTATAGATAAGAGGTGATTTGGAGAAGGAGGTTGTCAGGCATTGATGCTTTGTGTTATAGCTTGGTTGTTTTTTCTGAGGTTGCTGGAAAGGCCTAGCTGAGTTGGTAGATAAGAAAAGCTATGTTTTTATTATCAATGTTAGAAATTACTCCTCTGTTTAGTAGTGGCATAAAAGTGTTTTATATACTGTATAACACTTTGTATTCATGAGAACTTTATTTTTGTGTAATTATGCAAGACTGTTTGCTCATAAATATTTTATTCTACGGGACCCATATTTTAATCTTAAACTGACTAAGTCCAAACAAAACCCCCAATAATTCAAAGAAATTTTGCCTTGCTTCTTAAATCATATGGTTTTCTTGCTATGTGAAAGCAGGTCTGAAAGAAATTTGAGATTTTTATCACATCGTCTTTTAAAACAGCTGATGAGATACAGTCTCCTTGATATGTTTTCACCTTAATTGCTGGGATTTACCATGACGTGCTATCTGACAATTTTGTAGCAGTAAATTTATAACTGTGAATAATGATAAATAAAGTCATTAATTTATTATTACCATTCTCTTGTTGAAATATGCTAGTTCTGTGAACATATAATTATGCAATATGTCATGAAGAACTTTTTTTTTTACCTTTTATTATGTATAGAGACCCACGCAAAGATTTAATAATCCTCTGTGGTACTAATTCTAATTAGAAGTAGGTGCTCTCAAATCATAAAAAATAAAATCACATTGCTATATCTGTCAACAATACTTAGTCATTCATACTATTTAGCTTCCAATTGCTTTCAAAGAAACTTTCAAAATAGAATTCAAAATGTACATATAACTGGTATATAATAAAATATTGCATACCAGGTAAATATATCATATCAAAGTTGTGAAGTGTCAGGTCAAGGTCAAACCTGTCAAGAGTCGCACAAGAATTTAACAAAAGTATTACTTCATTTTAATTTGGCATGGTGCTGAATGCATATAATACAATATCTTTACTTCAGTTGAATATTTTTAAAATGTAACTGGTCATAAAATTTTAAATCATGACCCCTGCAGGTAGGGTGAGTTCAAACAGATGGGATCAGTTATACAAAAGAATATAAAGGATATTATCAGGGGTACCAATAAAAATGTTCTTCTCAAGAACAGCATGACTATTATTTAAATGATATTAATTCAGAGGCATCCTCGGGTAATGTAGATTCAGGTGTGAAGGCATGTCCCTGGGAGTAGAACAAGGCCTGAATTAAAAGTTTGATATGTGAGTCCCCTTAAAATTCTAAAACATTATTGATTATTGATTGGTTATTTTGATATTTAAAAAAAATTCAGCTTCAAAAAGATTATTTAATATAAAGTTTCTTATACACTGTCACATCAGGTTAAACACTGCTACATTGATCAAATTTATTGTCCTATTGTCAAAGGAAATAACTAATTTTTCCATATTTTCAACATGTTCAAGTTGAAAAAGTATATTGTAAAATTTCTCATTTGAATTCATGTATGCTAATTGGTAGACAAGTTTACAAGACACAAAATATATTTATTGTTAAAGTGCATACTTTAAAATTAATGTATTAAGAGAACAAAAGAGCATAGAATAATTTATTATCATACGATTATTTTGTTGATTGATTGAATGACAAGATAAAAGAATACCTTCTGAAAACAAAAAAGAAAAACAAAGAAGAACCTCAGGTTCCCTGTTTCATAAGTTTTTGAAATAATTTGATCTGAGAAACTAAAGGCAATTTTTTTTTTGGCTTGAAGAAGGAGTTTCTTCAGCTAAGGGAAAGAACTTTGACATTCTTAATAACATGTACTATTGATAAGATTTCTTGTTTCGTCAATGAGGCTTATCAAAATTTATAAGAGTGCGTACATTTACTAAATTGTATAATCATTCTACACTGTGTATATTGTATTTTCCAGCATTTCGTCATATTAAAGTATTTGTCACATATTCAACGGACTCCAAACGACACATACAGAAAGTTTTGAACCTTTGCCGCTGTATAGAAAAGAATGGCTTTACTTGTTGTATGGACATGTACAATCGCCGGATGCCAACAGAGGATAAACTGGGCTGGGTCAAGGAGAGGTTTGATGAGGTAATATACATGTAATATTACATATATGTTAGGGTTCAACTTTTAATATAGTAATTATCATGTGGAATTCCTTTATACTTTGAAGCTTATGTTCAGTTCTTTACTTGAATAGACACTAAGAGTCAGAGAAGTGACATTATCTATTACTCTTTATGCGATATTGCAATTTGAGTAATTAAAAGCTGTATGATGCATATGTGCTTATTTTACAGGCTGACTTTATTCTGATCTGTGTTTCTGAGAACTACATTGAGGAGACAGAGAGGTGCCAGGGTGATGTAATCGAGTCCACCTCAGACAAACAGCTCCACACAGACTACATTTACCAGCTGATGGTGCTCGAATACAATCAAATCGGCCGTAACAAACGATTCATCCCCGTCATGTTAGATGGCACTTCTGAAGAACATATCCCCTCCTGGCTACAAAATACACTCTTCTACAAGTGGCCCACCCACTTTAGGGATCTTTTGTGGTTCCTGACTAAACCAGAAACACGTATAAAGACAAAAACTGTGACAGAAGAGAGAAGGTCATCCGAGGAGGAAGAAATGATGCCAGATTCACCCCCCGCTGCAGCGGCCACTTAATGGAGTGGTGGATCTATGTATTGCTGGAATGTTGACACTAAAAGTGAGGGTACACAGTCATTGAACGAGTAAATGAACTGGAAAGGGATGTTTTCAATCAGTGGTGTTTATGTATTTCTGCATGTTTGTTCAGATATCAAGCAATGGAGGTTGAGGACTCATTGTCTTGGTGCCAATTTGTTTTCTCTGTGTTTTTTTTTTTTTTTCATGAAATCTGTAAACACATGACTTGTTGACAGGTGTACTTTAGTCTACTAGGAGCTAAGCTCTGAATGGACATAGACTTAGCAGCTATATTCTGATCACAAGAGGGACCTGCAGGCCAGCTATGATTGGACACAAGGAATCAGTTTTTGAACAGTTTTTGAGCTCTGGTTGGAGAAAGGACCCCACAGCCCAGTTTTGATTGCATGCTTGATATGTGCACATATTGTCGCTAAGGACTCCTTAGCCAAGTTCTGATTGGATGTTTGGTTTGTTTCCTATTATGTGTGCATATTATGACTATGTTTGTTTCTGTCAAAAATTAATGTAATCCAAGTTTTGTTACTGTTGTTGATTTTTTTTTATTATTTATGAATGATCTCATGTTAATCTGACATACTTGTGAGTGTTATGTGTTGGAGAATATTCAAGGATCTGAGGGGAAATTATCATGTTATCCTTAGCCTTTATAAAGTTGATTATAAAATGTTTAGCAAAGAGTCAGCTTGGGAAAAAAAGATTGCCATTTTTATATAAGATAGTGTTAGCATGGTGTGAATTGGAAGGATTTTTCTGTAGGTGCCATATATAAGGAGGATAAATTCTTTTGAAAGTTTTTATTAATAATAATGTTTTATAAATGTTCTTTTTAAATATATTTAATAATGTTAATATTAAATTTTAACATCATGGATGTTTTTAAAGTGTTTATATTTAATGAAATCTAATTTCAAAGATTCCCCTAAATACCAAAAAATTGTTTAGAAAAGGTGCATATGATAAGATTTTAATTTTATTTATATAAATGTACATGATGTATATAGGAAGTCCATTTACTTGCTTGTTTTATACTAGTGTATGAATTGTGATAAGTTAATGAGAAAACTACAAATATATTCATGAAAAGGTAATGGAAAATTAAGATACAATGTATTTTCACATATAATGATGATGGGTAGAATTGAAAGCTTGTGTTATCAACAGTTTTCATGTTATCTCATCAATTGTTTCTTTATTTTATTATTTCAATTGTCTGAATGCTTTCCTTATTGTGTTTATATGAGATTTTTGGGGTATTGAAATGCTACTTGGGACATACAACTTTTAATATTTATGCTATGAATGAAAATTTTTGGAAGGTACATGAAATAAAACATTCCATTTTCACATATATATTTATTGATGCCCACAGTATACTATTTTATTGCCGGGACTGAAAAGTTGATCTTGAAGAAAAAAATCCTCATGATAAACCTTCACCATATGCTGCAATTTGATGTATTTTCTTTGATTATTAAGCTGTTGGTTTTTACTTAAAAATGTAGAACATGAGAGAAAGATTTTAAACAATTTTCACCCTTGATTGATTCCATGTTTGTTGAATTCCATATTTTTTTTTTTACAATAGCATTATTTTTAGCATCACTTTACATATTTAGTAATTTTTAAAAATATTTGCATTCCAAACATGATTTGTCATGATTAATTTCAAAGATATATTGCATTCTTTTCTATGAGTAAAGAAAGATAAAAATAAAATTGTGGCATTTCAGTTAAATAAATGGGCATTCCATTCTCCATGTTTTGATGCATTCCAAAGTCTTGGGCCTTTTTTTGATTTTTAATATGGACATTTGTCATTTTCATATGATTGTCTTTTTCATATAAATGCATGTTTCAGTGTTTCTGCTCGTATCCAGGTTTTTGATATTATACATTTTCATACTAAGCAATTTTCCCTGAAATTTCAACACTCCTTTTACAGAAGGATTTTGCAATGTCCTGTGAAGATTGGGCAAGTGCAATATTGTTAGTTTTATAAACTGTAGTTCTATGAATCTAAGAATTAAAACTTTTAAAATTTATTAAACTGTTGAAGAAGTTACATCATCTCATTGTCTTCTAAGGCAAATGTTATTAGATAGAAGTTTGAAAAACTTATTTTTATGGTAGAAATGTTGTTGCTTTGATACAGTTTTGAATTTTACTATTAATTTTGTAACAGTTAGTATGGTTATTGTTGTATGACTGTTTTGTAAAAAATCAAATATCTGTACATTTATCTATATTTCTTCCTGTTGGTCAGTGATATTTTGTATTTTGTGTAAATTTAGTCATATAGAAATATTCATGATCTTTTTTTTTTTTTGATTTTTGGAAAAATGATTGAAATGTAAAGATTTGATGCCATGCCTTCTGTGAAAGTATTGTAATTCAAATTTTTCAAGATATGCCTTTAAGCCTTTGTCCTACTAAAGATACGATGAAGGGGGGGGGGGGTATAGGGTCAATATTATTTACTGATATAAGATTTTACCTTCAGCAAACAAGCTTCTCATGCATTAAGTTCTCTATATATAAATAAAGTGTTTATTAAAATATCATGAATTAAGAAGTAAGAGAAAAGGCTAAGAGTTGAGATGGGTAGCAAATCAATTGTGATTATGATAAAAGAAATGAAATACAGTAAAACTTGTCTAATTCGGACCCTATTTGTTCCAAAGAAATTGGCCAGATTACCGGTAGACAATATACCAGAGAAATCAACATATAAAGCAATTGAAATTGCTAAAAGGAACTTGAAGTTAACATCATATTAGACAAGATTTCAGAAAACACAACATTCAGATGAGACATGTTTCACTGTAATTGTGATTAAAGATATTGTATCTTGATAATGCCAATTCCGAGTTTAATTTTTTGGAGGGAGGAGATTGCTTTGTAATATACATTTAATTTTAGGTATTATTTTGTATTTATTAATCCTAACAGAAGATATTTTATAGATAATTTTGTTTGAAAAAGCTTTAGTGTTATGTACTCTGCTTCATAACTCTATTTTGTGTCAAAGAAAAGCATTAAAACAAAGATGATTATAGCTGTCATTTTTATGTAAATAATATTGTACTTTGTTATTGTTTTGGCATCTATCCAATATCAGTATACCTTGTTAAATGTGCTGCCATGCAAAGAAAATTGACTTCAAGATTTTTAATTGTCATTGTAAGAATAATGAAATTTATACGCAACATTTTGTTGTTATTTGTCTGTTTTGGTAAATTTAAATTCCAGTCCTTTTTTATGAAGGAGGGATTCTTCTCATATTTCTTGTTTTTTAAAATCAGTGAATTTTTCATAGATTAAAGAATACTTTAAAAACTACGTTGATATTAATTTATTGAATTTGATCGTTGTATTTTAGCAGCAAGGTCAGGACAAGGTCATTATACGACTTTACTTGGCATTTAAAATAAAAAAAATAACTGTTGCCAAACATTTGATGCCTTCCTCGATTTCAAAGAATACATGCTTTTCTTTTTGCTTAAAAAGATGTTACCATATAGGGTCTATGAAATCGTTAGTATAATTGACGTAAAATAATTAAACAAATTTAAGATAATGCCTAATCCGATTTTCCTCTTATTTATTGATTTTAATAAAGTTTTGACCCTCTTTTATGAGAGAAAAAAACCTTTTTACTGATTTTTTGCAAAAATCTGGACTTAGATTGGTAATTATTGATCTTAAATGCAAGTAAAAATGAAAAATAAATGTGACTGTTTCAATTTTTAACTAAATTCATTGTTCTGTCGTTAAATTTGGAAATCAGAAAATAGATACATATATATTTTTTATATGCCGCGATTCTTCCAAATATATAGTCCGTGGTAGATTTATAACTCACTTTAATATGTAAATTTTTTGTACAGTTATGATAAGGATTAAAAAATATGAATTTGAAATCCCTTACATTTTTATACCCCCTGCTTGAAAAGCGGGAGGGTAAAGTAATCGGTATGTCCGTCCGTCTGTCTGTTACGCTTTGGTGTACCCATCTCTTATCCGCAACTCCTCTCATACCACAGAATGAAATTTGATGAAACTTTCACAGAATCTTTATTACATATTGCCATTGTGACCTCCTATTTTACTTTTTGATCTGACACATTTTGGGTTTCCCACAACAAAACATGGACACTCCCATTATATTCATAAGGGAAGCGGGGGTATCATTAAGTGAGCTCATTGCTGAACAGTACCTCTAGTAAATATATTTTCTGACGTCGACTCGATACTGCATTCCAAGAGTCTGACACGTCTGTTTCATATTAGGTTAATTTACGTTGAAAAATGTAAATAGTAAATTTAGCAACAAAGACAAACGTTGATGACTTCTTTTTTTAATCATCAACTCCCCTATTAAACTTGACTAGCAGTATGTATGGATTTATATCCCAGATTATTCGGCAGACAAAAGCATTTTCAAAGTACGAACAATTTATATAACGAGACACCCTACTGAAAAACGTTGATGAATCCAGGAAAGCAATACCCTCATTTAAAGTCATTATTTAGCAAGGTCTTGGTCGATGCAATAATCTTGTTAGCAAGTGAGTATTGGTTAAAATGGATATAATCGTCGATATACTGTATCTGAATGTCGAGTTAAAAGTCACAAAAGTGTTTTCTTTATCTGTAGATTTTTAAAAAAATTCTGATTTATCTTTACTTTTATATATGATTATGACCACTCATATATCTCTGCAGATGGACCGTCTTTCCCCGATGTGTATATCTCATAGACAAAGAAAGATCAAGAATTCCAGTATGAAAAGGGTCTATTAGGAGTATAAAACCAGAAAAAATGGTTGGTATAGCATGCTCTACATATGATCAAATTCTAAAACGAGGTAATCTATTGACAATAATGTTGATGTCTCGTTTAAAGTCATCATTTGTTAAGTTCTATGGTCGATACAATGACCTTATCAGCAGATACAACCTGCTGCATCATTAAGTCAATTGCTGACTTAGTTTTTCATAATTGTGGTTATGCCATAATTTACACACTGTATTGTCGATGGATTTTCCCGTTATTTCTTGATCATGACAGTGAGCACACGATGGGTATGATCGTTCTGCAGGGGATCCTCACTCTTCCGTGGCACCTCATCCCGCCTCCGGTGTTTCAGAGGTTCCTGTCTGCACTGCTCTTAAATTGTACATATTGTTTCAATGTAATTTTGAGCATGAATATTGTTCGTTCCCTAACAAAAGATACTTTAGTTAAGTACAGTATAGTAAAGTTTTTAATTTAGTAAATTGTAAATCAAAGTTTCGAAGTTTTCACTATTGTAAATCAAAGTTCCATTTTTTTTTTACAATAATCAAAGATCCAAAGTTTTCAATATTATAATAAATCAAAGATCCAAAGTTTTCACTACAGTTAATCAAAGTTTTATAGTTTTAACTATATAAAGTAAATCAAAATTACAAAGTGTTCACTATAGTAAATCCAATTTCCGAAGTTTTGAATATAGTAAATCATAATTACAAATTGTTCACTATAGTAAATCAATTAAGTTTAAAAGTATTTACTATAGCCAGTCAAAATTCCAAAGTTGTTACCATATATAAATATAGTTTATCAAAGTGTCAAAGTTCTCACTATATACATTTGTACTACATTAAAAAAAAAATTTCATAATAGTTTAAGAACTTATTTAGGTATTTAGACTATATTTTATGCTTATTTTACGTTTTAAGGGGGTTGATGGTGTTGCGCAGTAAAATTAAATATTTAGATCCGTTGAAATATTTAAATTTTTAACTTTATTACAATATTATTTTTACTAAAGCCGGCATTTTAGTTTTATAGTAAAATTATAATTCTTAATTTTTCTTCTGAAAAAAAAGACTTTATCTGTAGTAACTTTAATACATTAAAAATATCTCTTATTCATCGATACAAGAGACAACCTATCATCAAGATTCAATTCGTGCACATTATTATTTTAGGGGAAGGGTCCGGTTTATAAAAAAGTTCTCTGAAGCTTTTATGAATTTTCACCACAAATAATTTTTAATATAGAAAATAAAAGTTTTAAAGTTCTTACTATAGTAAATGAAATTTGAAAGTTTTTTTTTTTTACTTTAGTAAATCAAAGTTCATTTTTTTTTACTTTAGTAAATCAAAGTTCCAAAGTTTTTCTTTGATACTATAGATAGCAAGAGTAAACTGTTGTTAAGTATTGTTTACTACAGTATTTTTTTTTTGGGGGGGGGGGGGGGCGGAGGGGGGTTAAGGGTTATCTCCATATATTTCATTGATGCCTCTCGGATTGTCCTTATGAACATAAAGAATTTGACCAACCAACTAACATAAGGTCTGTGATGGCCCTTTATTGTGTTTAATAACCATCATCTTTACTACGTATACTATACAGTAATTTGATACGCGGTCAGTCAATAAACCGCAATATTTTTCTCAAGGTAATGGAAGTAGCTAATGCTTAATTTTGCTCGATGCAACTTTTCAACTATTTGTGGGGTTGTTTAAAGACTAAAGCAAAAGTCTCAGCTCCCCCGTGACTATGGGCCCTCATAGTCATATGTCATTTAGCCACTAAAAGAAAAAAAGAATCAGAACAAAATTTATGTTATAATTAAGAGCAATTAAAAACGTTGAATTTAACGCATTCATTAGATGAAATAGATAATTAAGTCAATATGCGGAGTCATGCGACAGAACCACACGGTGGTAGACCCGAGACAGTATCACTTGTATCAATCTCTGTATTATTCATTCATCAGCTGATCGCCTCACTAACTCCAGAATTTACGGAATTGACACCCCATGCCTTTTAATCAAAATATTATGAAGAGCAGAATTTGCAGGAGATCTTTGCTGTTAAAATAAAGGTTACATAGTCGGTACCGGACTATGATTAAAGCCCGAGTGTTGAGCTTTGAAGTGTCAAGGCGATTTTCCCATGATGTTAACCCTGGGCCTCCTCCTGCATGATTCAATCATGTTTTCGTGTAATACGAGTAGACATTGAGTGAACTTTGAAAATTGATCTCAAGAGACTTTTTAACAAGTGGTAGAAGTAAAGGACTATTCTGCATTTATAAACTCGATTAAATGAGAATACATCAAATGCGTACAACAACAAAGCAATGAATATGATGCAAACATTTTTAGTTTAATATTGTTGATATGTTTCTTTTTTTTTACTTTTAACAAATATGAAGACTATAAAATTACCATTTCCTCTTCTTAATGGATCACATAGTACACTGAAGGAAATGGAGACAACGAACAGTATTCAATATCAAAGTCCAAAAAACAATACAAAATAGGAGCAGAGCAAACACGGACCTCTAAAACATCAGAGGTGGGATCAGGTGCCATGGAGGATTGAACATCTCCTGCTGACCAGTCACACCCGCAGTGTACTCTTGTCATGATCGGGGAATAACGGAAATATTTATCGTCAATTCAGTGTATAAATAATGAACTAACAATTAGTATGAAAAACGTCAGTCAGCATTTGACTCAATTATAAATTGTATTTGCTGACAAGGTCATTGTATCGACCATAAAAACTTACGAAATGATTACTTTAAACGAGGCTGCTGATATTCTTGTTTCATCAACTTGTTTGACAATAATTGACCTCGTTTTAGAAATTGTTCATACGTAGAGCATACTTTTGCGTATCGAATCAACTGAGATATATAAACGCATATGCAGATGACGAAGGTATATTGCTGCATAAGTAAGGGAAGTTAACGATAGAAAAATTAAAGTCATCACGTTTATCATAGAGCTTGGTTGTTAGATTACCATTAATCTTTTTCAAGTAAAATATCCAAGTATGAACCAGATGTGTCAGACTCTATGGTATCTTTTATCTTAAGCTCACCAGGATATATCGTATCGACATGAGAATGGAAATTACCATTGTTAATTGACAATGCGTCGTCGATGTATCTAAAGGTTGAGTTGAAGGCACAGCAAGTGTTTTTTTCTTTTTACGCATACGATTTTGCACAAATTCTGCTTCATATGAATACAAAAATAGTTCTGCTAATAACGGAGCGCAATTGGTACCCATGGGAATATCAAACAGATTGTTGAAATACCTGGCCCTGGTCTCCAAACATGACAAAGATATTGTCAATCAGAAACTCAAGAACTTTTTGATGTCAACTTCAGAGTACTTGTGTGTGCAATCAAAATTTGTTTTAACAAAATAATTTTGCAAATGACCAGTGACAAGTAAATTTATTTTAACATGTTCCAGGCTGCCAACAAAGGTCAGAGAAAATCCTACTTGCTCATCAGCATTGTACATAGTATTATAGCTTATCAATAACTTCGAAATACTCATCAGAAACACATGCAGTACCATTCACTTTTCTTCAATACATGTTTTCAATAATTTTTTTTTACTTTTATTTTTTCCCCTAAATATAGCATTCCATTTTCAAAAATGAGCTCTTGAATCAAAACGCCAACCTAAAACATTCTTTATACAATATCCTTAATGTATATTTAAGTTCAATGTGATTATCTTATGATATTTTTTCGACTGAATGTAAATATTATTCATATAATTGTCTTGTTACAAAGAAACAAATAAATATTCGGATCGAACCATCAAATTAGTCTAAATTTTGCATCAGACTTGCAAAATTAAAAAGAAAAGAGAAAAGATCACTCCATTTCTTGCATATATCCCCTCAAAAGCTTCAAAGAAATGAGTACTTTGCAAATTCATTCTTTAACAAGAAAGTTTTACCAAAGAAAAAAAACCCTGTACAATGAATTCTTCTCAGACTGTTTTGGAAACATTATTAATGGACCAAAGAACTCGATTCCAACAAGATATCACCCGCCGAGCAGTTGGTAGCACTGAATGACTTAACCGTGAGACCAAAGACACTATAAATATTTGAATGAATACAGCTTTAAAATGCGAGCGTGTCATGGATCATCATGTGTTAAGACTAACATATCAAACCAATCTTTGATAGGTTTATTTAATTTCAACTATTGTATCTATTTCGAATCGTTGATATGTTATCTGAAATCCGATCTCTCTTTGTCTTCATCTCGCAGATATCAACGATTTGTGACCCGGCATTTAATAATTCTTTGTGTTTTATTTTATTTATGGGTAGATACTAACTATAAAATATTTACACCAGAAAGTATAGTAAAAAATATCCATTTATAGAACACATCCGGAAGAGCATTAGAAAATGAGTGTATGGATGTTGATGAGTATTGCGAATATTCTCAGTACAGCTGGTATGTACATTTCTGTTGTTGATTTATATACTCATTATATGTATAATATATAATTTAATATTGGTTGTAACACGTCATTAAAACAATAAATGGATAAAAGATTTACGTTATTGCAGCCCGGAGGACCGGGCTGCTCTATACATATAAGTTTAAGTGTTGGTATATGGGGATTGGGATGGTAGTAGTTATTCAGAATTTAAGGTTTTCTAAACATTGATAAGATTGTTCATCAGAATGTTCTTTCCCTTTATAAATTAAGAAATACATTATATATTTACTTCCAAAAGGTGAATATGTAAAAATATATATGTTTTTCATATCTAATATATAAAGTTGCTTATCATTTACTATCGAAAAAACGACAGGTCCCTTTTTTTAGAACATCGAATTTTACTTCTCGCATAAAAACGTACTCTGCACAGTTTGTGTTTTATATTCTAAAATTGAAAAATTATACATTTTTGAATATAAATGATGTATGTGTCCAACTTCAATTTATATTTTTATGTAGCCAACATTTACTTGAGGAAGTGATCAAGTTTAAAATAATATCGTTTTTGTTTGATTTTTATCCGACTATAAAGTTTTAAAATATTCGCGACTATCGTCTCCATCAATTAGACGCATACCTTTTCACCCATATCGAAGCGGTTTGATGATCAAGACTCTTTCATTGTTTACTTAATATATTTCCCGGGCGATAATTGATGGTTACATCAATGTTTTTCTTGTATAGTATAACATAACTTTCCTACGTCACGATGAGTTATACGTCAGAAACGTATTACTCCGCTTGATGTTACTTTTAAAATATGCTCAATTTGAAGCCATTTTGGAGGAAAATTGTCTTATTGTCTACACTTAATATAAATTATAATGAATAAAGCTTATTGTAACCATGTTATACGATATAACATAACTTGAGGCAGTTTACGTTTTTTATAAACCGCTTTAATAATATCGTAATTAGCATAATTTATCTTTATGAGGTTCTAAATGTGTTTCTCCTCTAAGTACTGCTGTTAGGAGAAATGTGTAGAAAACTACTCAAAACATGTCAAATATTGACCTTAAAAAGCAGTCATCTGTATTTTTCACAACTGTCCGAGGAGGACTTCACGTCTTTTGTCTGATATATTTGACTGCCAATTATAAGATAATTGCTTTATAAAAAAATAGTACTTCAAACAGGTTCAAAGTACCCTGTATTCCTACAATGCATATGGGTATTGGCAGGTGCGATTAATCAAAAGGGGATGTTTACTCCTCTCAGGTATATCATCCAACCTCTGGTAGTTCCAGGGGACTGTGTTGTTGCTCTGTAAATGGGTCGTTTTGTGTACCGGAGATTGTTCGCGTTTTATAACGTACTGAACAAATGCCCTTGAATATGACGATATCGAAAATCATATATGTATTAAAGTCCAATTAAACGAAAGAGATCGTGAACAGTCCTCGGAAAAAACAGAGGTCGGATCAGATGCAATGGAGGAGTGAAGATCCCCTGTTAACAGGTCCCAACAGTCGTATCTCCCTCATCATGACTAAGCCAGTCACACTTTGACTACCAGTAAACGGTAGAGTGTATTTCAAAACAGCACATGTCTTGACTGAAGAATTTGCGAGTGTTGACTTTAAAAAGGGTTGTTGATATTAGACCTTGTACACTATCATCAGTTCTTTAACTTATCTTGTTTTAAACGAATTCAGAATGCTTTTGCATATCAAATTAACAATTACGATGGAAGAACTTTGGTGTATCATATGTTTTGCTCATTTTACTTTCAAGCTTGCAAACTTTGTTTTAAGGTTGTTTTTTCACGGAATTGCATGTTTCCTTTCCTCTTTTATTATTTTTTAACCTGGTATTTATAGATTAAACTTTTACAAAGCACAAATTAAAAGATGTAAAAGTTATAAAGACATTTGTTAATTTTTTCGAAAAAAAAAACAGAAAAGTTGGGTTTTCAAATATTCGTTCCGCTTTTTAAAAATATTTATTATATTTATTAAGATGTATTGGAATGAAGTATGGAAAAAAGAGAATTAATAGTACATGAACCATATGGATATAACGAACGGTATTCAAGCTCAAAAGTCCATTAAACAATGCAAATCAGGAGAAGTAAGGCGGAACCAGGTGTCATGAAAGAGGGAGGATCCTTTGCCGATCGGTCACTACGGCCTTGCACTCCTTGTCATGGTAAAAAAAAATTAAAGAACATGTGATAAGAATAGGAAAGAGGTCTTCAAACTATCGACAATGTCAGCTGATGGAGCGATCACTGCACGAAGCTACATGAAGATATACATTGATAAAAAAAATAATAGAGAAAGTATCTGTTTCATTACTTTCAGAAAATCCATTTGCAATTCATTGGGTAAATGATGTCTAACAATAAGTAAGAAAAAAAACTTACCTCAGCATTTGACTTAATCATAGATTGTACTTGCTGACAAGGTCATTATATCGACCATAGAAATGCTGAATTTAAACAAAACTGTTAAGCTCCTGTTCTTCTTTGCTTACTTATGCAGCGATATACCTTTATCACCTGCATACGGGTTTATATCTTTCAGTTTATCGTAACTCAGAAGCAGGCTCTTTTTATGAACAATTTCTAAAACGAGGTAAGTACATGTAATTGACAAAATTTAATATCAACAGTCTCATGTAAAGTCAATATCTCACGTTTTCATACTAATTGTAAGGTCATTATTTACAAACTGAGTTGTCGACGGATACTCCCGTTATTTCCCGATCACGACAAGGAGCACAGGGGGTGTGTGACCGGTTAACAGGAGATACTGAGACCTCCATGTCACCTGATCCCAAGTCTGATGTTTTCGAGGTCTATGTTTGCTCTGCTCCGAAATTTGTTTTTTTTTAATGGAAGTTTGAGCTTGAATTCTGATTGTCTATAAACAGATAAATATATTTCAAAATCACTTTGAGGGAAATTACCAACATAATTATAAACTATTTGAAATATGCATAACAAAATTTGCGGTCACGTGACGGGCTATAGTACAGACGTGCTTTCGATAGCTCCGTCTTTTTGACAATTTTTCTGAGTCTTTACGGCGAAGATTCTTTATTTTTTGTGTTTGGATAATGTGTATATGTTGTATAGATTCTGGATATACGTTTAGCGAACTTTTTCTCGGTTTTTGGGATTTATTTTCTTTGTGTTGATTTATTCTGTGCGTTTAAACTTATTTACCTGTATTACCTGTGAGTAGGTGTTCACGATCTTTTGAACTACCTGGCCAACCTGGTTTGCCTAGTTAGTGAATAACGGTTTGTGCTTAACGGTTTTGTAAACAGCAAACATGGAAGGGATCCAGACCCTTAAACCTGTATATCTAAGAAACAGGGACATTCAAACAAGTAAGAACAAATTTTTTTCCGACTATGATATAGCGGAGGCTGCAGGCACCGTAGTTTCTGATGTGATGTGCGTACAGAGGGATAGAGATTTGTGGCGGATATACATTAAATCCACGGATAGTAGAGCCACACTAATACATGGTGGATTTACACTCGGAAGCAGAACTATCCAGGTGTTTGAGACAAACCCATACTCCGCTGGGACGGAATCTCCGGATGATAATGTCGTTCGTGTCCTTGTGAAGGGAATTCCCCTCTCTGTAGAAGATAGCTGTATAGTCAACATGCTCGAGAGCCTTGGTGCCAAGTTAACCAGCGATCTTAAATATGAAAAAATTAGAAACCCTAAAACTCACAGAATGACTGAAATTCTAAATGGAAATCGTTTTGCTTATATGTCACCATTGGAAAACGGAAAGTTCCTACCACGCTCTACCACGTGCGCAGGTTTACGTTGTACCATCTCTCATAAGGGTCAGCCTGTCCGCGAAAAAAAGAAACTATGAACCAACTGCTGGGCGGACGACCATTTTAGGGGCAACTGTGAATATGAGCAGTGTTGCAGGATCTGCAAAGTGCCAGGCCATTTTCCGGGATCTGATCATTGCAAATCATATGTCGCAAATCAGGAAGATATTGTATGCTTCTATGGGGAGGAAAACCCTTTGTCCAACTTCTTTCCTACCGAAATCAAGGTTTTCCAGCAATCGTATCGATCAGCGGAGCATGCCTACCAGCACATAAAGTCTTTACGATCTGGAGATCTTAACCGAGCCGAAGCCGTGTGTAAAGTGGAAACTGCCTTAGAAGCCAAGCGTATTGGAGGCCAAGTTCTAGAATCAGATGCATGGCTTTCATCTATAGATTCAGTCATGAACGAAATTCTAGAGGCCAAACTTGAACAGTGCTCAAAATTCAGGGATTCTTTAAAAAAAGTGCGAAAAACCGATATCTTGGTGGAATCAACATGGGACGAGTACTGGGGTAGTGGGCTGAACTTTACCGGAACATTGCATACAGTCATGCAGCACTGGCCGTGCCAAAATAGACTCGGGCGCCTGCTCGACGGTATGGCCGCTAAATTAAAACGCCCGAGCTCCAGATCAGGATCCAGTAGCAGCAGCAGACCAGGGAGGAACAACAAAGGAAAAAGTAATAATTAGACATACAGTGATGGTAAACTTTAGACAATAATGAATAAGTTAGATATAATTTCAGTTAACTGCAGGGGTTTAAATACTGCAGAAAAGCGAGTAAAGTTCTATACATGGATAAATGATAGTTTGTTTGACATTATATTTATTCAAGAAACTCATTATATCGAAAAGAATGTTTTCAAATATAATGCTCGCTGGCAAGGTGTATCTGTTCACAACTACTCAGATTCTCAATATAGCAGGGGCGTTTCAATTCTATTTAAAAAAGATTTACCTATTAGAATAATTAGTACGCATAGATCAAACGATGGAAGAAAACTGCTGGTAAATATAGAGTATGATGAGAAAATAATTACGCTTGTCAATATTTATGCACCTAATGATATAAACAATAGAACAGATTTTTTTAAACGTACTAAAGACTGGATAAGTAAATACACAGAAAGTTTTGAAAATATGCTGATATGCGGCGATCTGAACTGTGTGTCGGACAACAATAATGATAAAAGTACTCTTTCTTTAAAACAACTTTTGAATAAGTTAAATTTGCATGATTTATGGAAAACTATGAAAAGTGATAAACAAGGGTATACTTGGTGTAATGGAGAAAATACTCCAACAAGTAGAATTGACTATATTTTACTTTCAAATACTTTTTGTTATCAATGTAAAACTATAAGACTCCAAAACATTCCTGGTTCACATTCAAATGGAACAAGAATGTCTGATCATAAATGTATAATTTTCTCCATGTTAGTAAATGAAAATCTTAGAGGTCCAGGATACTGGAAATTCAACACATCTTTAATTGAAAATGAAAATTTTATCAGTGATATGAAAACTTTTCTCAAAGATTTTAATTATGATAGAGAAAACCCAATAGAATCATGGGAAGATTTAAAGAGAAATGTAAAAGATTTTTGTATTAACTTCTCCAAGAATCTATCAAAATCTTACAAAAGTAAAATAAATTTTATTCAAGAAGAATTAAAAAACATAGAAGACCTGCCCTATGAAAAAATTGATATGAATAGAAAAAGAAAATTAGAAAACGAATTAACAGAATTGATAAACAAAAAAGCAAAAGGTGCTCAAGTTAGATCAAGGGCAAACTGGATTGAAAATGGAGAGAAAAACACTTCATATTTCTTAACCTTAGAAAAGAAAAGACAGATATCAAACATAATAAAATCTTTAAATACTGAGCACGGTACTGTTTTTGATGAGGATGAAATATTGCAATCAACATGTAATTTTTTTGAAAAATTATACTCTTCAGAAAATGTAACTGATAATAAAATAGAGGAATATCTCAAAGATTTACAGTTAGAATATACTATAAATGATAAGGAAAGAATAGAATTAGATGAATTTCCTTCAATATCTGATTGTAAAGAAGCAGTGTTTAACATGAAGAAAAATAAATCACCAGGACTTGATGGACTACCTTGTGAATTTTACCAAACATTCTGGGAAAATATTAAAGATTATTATTATTCGACTCTTAAGGAGATTTTTGAAAAAAAAACAAATGGCATATACACAAAGGTTATCTTTAATAACTCTTTTATTTAAAAAAGGTGACTCTAAGAATATAACAAATTATAGACCTATTAGTCTAACAAATACTGATTATAAAATAATAGCATTTATCTTAGCTAATAAACTTCAAAAAATACTAAATAATGCAATACATGTAAATCAATCAGCATATATAAAAGGGCGCAACATAGCCTTAAATGCAAGATTAATTGTTGATATTTTTGAATATTGTGAAGAAAATAACATGGATTCAATATTGTTATTTCTAGACTTCCAAAAGGCTTTTGACTCTGTAGAATGGAATTTTATGTTGAAAGTTCTTAAAAAATATAATTTTGGAGAAAATTTCTTGAAATGGATCACCATTTTATATGATAAGCCTGTATTTAGAATAAAAAATAATGGTTGGATATCTAAAACATGTGATATGCATAGAGGTATAAGACAAGGATGTCCTATTTCTGCTATTTTATTCCTATTCGTAGTAGAAGTATTAGCCATTGCTATTAGATCAAATCCTAACATTAAGGGTTTTCAAAAACCTGGAATGACTGATATTATAAAGATTATACAACATGCAGATGACTGCACACTTCCATTAAAAGATAAGAAGTCCCTCAAACATTCTTTAGAGGTTATAGAAAAATTCAGTAAAGTATCTGGTATGAAACTAAACATGTCCAAAACAGAATGTCTTTTAACAGGCAAATGGAAAAATTTGTATCGGCAAATAGAAAATGTTGACGTTAATAATTCTTGTATAAAAGCCTTAGGGATCTTCATAGGGCATGATAAAAACTGGACAAAAATTGTAGACGACTTAGAAAAACTTTTTGAATCTTGGAAAAAAAGAAAATTAACAATTCTTGGCAAAGTCTGTGTAATTATAGTCTAGCAATATCAAAAATTATATATGTTGGGTCAGTTTTAAGTTTTCCAAATGAAAATACACTTAAGAAAATACAAAGTCTAATTTTCAATTTTATATGGAATAAAAAAGATAGAATAAAACGAAACACTCAGATTGGAAGAGTTCAAGAAGGAGGAATAGGTATTGTCGATGTACCTTTAAAATTAAAATCCATAAAAGTATCGTGGATTAAAAACATATTAAGTAAAACAAATTCCTTATTCTTATTTGTTGATAGTTTGTGTAGAGAGAGAAATTTTGATTTTGAATATCTTTGTAAAACAAACGTTATTGATACCAAAGATTATCAAATTATGGAAAACTTTCCTTTGTTTTACAAAGAAATGCTTGTATTTTTTAATGAATGTAAAAGAAACAAAAGAGAACTAAATTTAAATGCTTTATTAAAGGAACCACTGTGGTGCAATTATAAAATGAAGTTTAAAAACAAGCCACTATTTTTTGTAAATTGGCTGAAAAGTGGTTTTAAGTATATTGGTGATATTGTAGACAAAAATGGTATGCAACCCATAGAATGGTTTAATGATAAACTTGTATGTAAGAGTTTTGTGAATATATGATAATGAAAAATGTAGTTTTGAAAGCTTTTGTAGATTATGATTTTACAAATATACAGTATGAAAATATCAAATATGAAAATAATGTATATGATTTACTATACCATCATCAAGTAACAGTTTTTGATATTACTTCAAAATTGATTTATAGCATTTTATGTCATGATAAATTTAAACCTCCGTTACATCAATATTATTATGAAAAATTGTTTGAAATTCCAAAAGCTGCTTGGAAATCTATATATGAACAAAAAATATTAGCAATTGTAGATAGAGGAATATCAGACTTTAATTATAGATTATTAAATAACTTATTGTGTAATAGAGTAATGTTGAAGAAATGGAAACATGTTGAAAATGAATTGTGTGTCTTTTGTAGAGATGTAAAAGAAAATAATGAACATCTTATTCTAAAATGTCAAAATGTGTCTCACATATGGGATGTTGTACAGCAAGTTTTGAAATTTGATATATCGTGGAAAAATATTGTTATTGGATTTTATAATGAAAAAAATGAAAAGATATTATTTTTGAATAGTATAATATCCCTGATTGCATGTAAAATTTACAAATACAAAATGTACTGTAGACTAGAAAACAAAGAAGAAAAGCCTAAAGAAATATGTTATTATATGAAGAGTATGTTGAATATTTTTTCAGAAGTATATAAGAAAATTCACCATATGAAATATTGTAATATTATAAAATGTATTAAAGACAAACTATAATTCATCAACCCATTGTAGAATAAGCCTGTTGTTCTACAAATCTTATCTGGGAGACAATAAATAGACTTTTTGAACTGGAGGTGTGGTCTCCCAGATATGTAAGGGTACTTACAATTATACATAAGTTATTCAGCTGTATTTTTAAAGGACTTTTCTTCAATTTGATATTTTGATTATTTATTTCAAATATATGATTCTCACATGACAAATAGAAAGAATGTAATTGTTCAACTTATCTAATCAATGTATTGTACATGTGTGCGACATGTATATTATGTTTTTGTTATTTGTAATAAATTTAAAAAAAAAAAAAAAAAAAAAATTGCATTGCTTTAGAAAAAGGTTTTCATCTATCAAACCATTTTTATATTATTCATAATTAAAGACACTTTCGACAATTTGATATTCAGCCAAATTAATTTACTTGTACGATTTTAAATAACTTTGATGTTTGAACCAAAATTGATTGACTGATATCTCTTTTTATGTAACTTTAATAATTGAACCATAAATAAAATTTGATATTTTACCGATTATAAACTATGGAATTACACCTTAATGCTCTTTTTCTGTGTCCCTAAGACACAACTATTTATTAAAAACGGTAAATATACCTTGTTTTAATCATTTTAAATCAATAAAACATACTCTTTTATGTTAAGAAATTTATTGGGCTTTAAAATGGTTTCATGAAAATGTGTTTTTGAGTGGTGATTTAACACAATATCCAGGATTTTTATTTAATCACCCTTAATCAAAATTTAAAATAATCAGAAATTCCATGTTTACAATTTTCGATGGGCTTTTAAGACAAATAAATGTTCCGTGTATGTATTTAATTATTTTTTATTTATATTATATAAATTTTAAGGACTTTGAAAAAACAGGAAAAAATACTTCCAAGACGATATTTTGGAATAAAGTACTTCGTATCAGAAAATTTTGGATGAAATAACACTGAATGGCTTCTTTTAACAATCAGAGCACGGTTTTGGGAAGCATAAGACAAGAATGCAACTTATATTCTTTTTTTTGTTGTTTTTGTTGTTTTACAGTAAGTTAACATGCTAAAAAGCCAATGCAGTCCATAGATTCATACCGGTATAACAGCAACAATTAATATGCAAATTTTCCAGGGGAAAAAGCAATTTGATCCTGCGCTTTTTTAGGTCACCTGAGTTAACTCAGGTGACCTATTGCTATCCGTTTTCGTCCGTCGTCGTCCGTCGTCCATCGTGTGTTAACATTTGAACATTTTCAGCTTCTTCTCTGCAACCACTGAACCAATTTCAACCAAATTTGGCACAAAGCATCTATGGAAGAAGGGGAACAAAAATTGTGAATTTCATGATCCCTGCCCCCCTGGGGCCTGACGGGTGGGGCCTAAACAACTAAAATTAATGCAATCTTTAAAAATCTTCTTCTTTACTCCTGGACATCAAGCAGTCAAACTGTTTGCATGATTGTAATTAGCATTAAGTCCTCTACCTGAATTGTGAAATTCATGGCCCTGGGGTCAGGGGTTCTAGTGCTAGGGCGGGGCTAAATAAGTATATAGTGAAAATGCATTATTTCTTTGAAAATCTTCTTCTCTGCTCCTGGGTATTAAATAAACCAACTAAGTACATAGTTATGATGAGCAAGAGTGCCTCTACCAAAATTGAATTTTATGGCCCCAGGGTCAGGGGTTCTGGTGTTAGGGTTGGGCTCTATTGATTATATATAGTGAAAATACATGATTTCTTTGAAAATCTTCTTCTCTGCCCCTAGGTATTAAATAAACTAACTAAGTACATAGTTATGATGAGCAAGAGTGCCTCTACCAAAATTGTGAATTTTATGGCCCCAGGGTCAAGGGTTCTGGTGTTGGGGGGGGGGGGCTCTATTGATTATGTAGTGAAAATACATGAATTCTTTGAAAATCTTCTTCTCTGCTCCTAAATATTGAATAAACTAACTAAGTGCATAGTTATGATGAGCAAGAGTGCCTAAACCAAAATTGTGAATTTCATGGCCCCAGGGTCAAGGTTTCTGGTGTTTGGGGGGGGGGGCTTCATTGATTATATATTGAAAATACATGAATTCTTTGAAAATCTTCTTCTCTGCTCCTAGGTATTAAATAAACTAACTCAGTGCATTGTTATGATGAGCAAGAGTGCCTCAACCAAAATTGTGAATTTTATGGCCCCAGGGTCAAGGGTTCTGGTGTGGGGGGGAGGGGGCTCTATTGATTATGTAGTGAAAATACATGAATTCTTTGAAAATCTTCTTCTCTGCTCCTAGGTATTGAATAAACTAAATAAGTGCATAGTTATGATAAGCAAGAGTGCCTCAACCAAAATTGTGAATTTTATGGTCCCAGGGTCAGGGGTTCTGGTGTTAGGACAGGGCTCGTTTGATTATATATTGAAAATACATGAATTCTTTGAAAATCTTCTTCTCTGTTCCTAGGAATTGAATATACTAACTCAGTGCATAGTTATGATGAGCAAGAATGCCTCTTCTAAAATTGTGAATTTTATGGCCCCAGGGTCAGGGATAGGGCGGGGCTTTATTGATTATATAGTGAAAATACATTAAATCTTTGAAAATTTTCTTCTCTGTCTCTGGGTATGAAGCAGATGAACTACCTATATAGTTATGATGAGCAAGGGCCCTAATCTTGCAGAATTGTGAATTTCAAGGCCCCAGGGTCAAGGATGGGGGGTGGGGGGCTCTCAGACTTATATACTGAAAATGAATTAATTGTTTGAAATCTGCTCCTTTGTATTTATAAAACATTTATTTATTTTTTGATAGGCAATTTTAAGGGTGCCTTTTTAAAATTTGTGTAATGTGTGGACCTAGGGTCAGGGGTTTATGTCACAGTGTTAGGGGCACTACTGATTATTGTTGAATATTACTGATTAGTTGGAATGCATTTTTGTTCCCCTACCCTGCGTACGGGTATTCAGTAACCAAGCTAAGCAACTGCGTCTATTGTTATGATGATCAATGGTGCCTCTTTCAAAATTGTGAATGCCATATAGCATCTGGCTTAAAACAGGAATCAAATTCAATAACTGGAAAGTTGTTGCATAATGCTCAGGTGATCTATAAGGCCCGTGGGCCTCTTGTTTTAAATTAAAGAACCTGAACGAAAATTTCAAAATGTACTTTGCAGCCTACATGAATATACCAACCAATAGTTTTATGTTAAAATATTGACATCCACAGAGAAACCAAATACTTGTCATATACTAGTTAGGTACTGGAAAAACACATTTTGCAAACTTAAGTAAATACAGTTTTTTCAAACATTTTTTTCCAAATATAGAAATACATAGATACAACGATTTATTGTTATACAATGTGAAAATATAAGTTAAAACCAGAGGTTCCGACCTACCCGTAGTTTGTTCCTTCAAGGTTTAATCCAGGATGTACATTTATTGAGAACACAGCTATATAATAACTGTCTCTATGGATATCTATATGTTATGTATTCAAAAAAGATTTTAGTAAAAGAATAATAACCAACAAATGCTTCAATTTGACAAATATCAGTAAAATAAACTTTGCAAAAAAAAAAAAATAAATAAATAAAATAAATAAATCAATAAATAAATATATATGTGGCAACAATATATCAACTTAGTAAAGTTAGAACTCGATTCAAATAAACATGCATTGATATTCTGTTATGATGTACTGAAACTTGCAGCAAAAGGCATGCAATTTTTAATTTCAATTTGATTTTTATTTGATTTTCAACATTTATCTAAAATAACCTTTTCAATATTTTTTCATGACCTGATAGCATGAAACGATATACTCATAGCCGTTGGTAATGACTGCATGGCTACTAGTTAAAAAAAAACGTGTTCCTCATCACAAACCTTACAATTTGCAATGCTTCAGAAATCAAAATATTTAGTTCCTTTTATGACCAACAGGTATTATGAACTTCTCTGATCACGCTTGTCTCTGAAATTTATATCGACCCATTATGACAAAGCTAAGTTGACGTATTGTAATAATTGATTAATTGATGCATTACCCCCGATAACCGTGATTTTAAAATATGTCATCTTTTAAAAAAGACTACCTTGTTGCAACACCTGACATTTAATTTGAACAGAACGACCCAAGTTATTGAATATTAGTAAGGTGTTAACCATGTTGACAGGGTATTACGATCACTGGAATTATTATATGAAATGACTGTGTTAAAGATTTGAGTGAATTTGAACTGAAGATGATAATTATATTTGTTTTCATCTCCGTCTTTGGCTTAGCGGGTATGTATTTAAAACTTATTAAATTTGACTCAGACATCAGTATTTGTAAATTTGAAACAAAAGTGAAAAATATATATAAATTGCAAAAGAGGAATAATAGATAATTTTAATATTTGTTTAAAACCAACCTTCTGTAGCAATCTGTAATCATGAATAATTTTATTTTATTGCACATTTTAATCTTAATGTCAAATTCAGATAATTATGATATAATTTAGCAATAATGACTAGATTTGAATTCTAGGAAATGAACTGAAACGATATTTTGTTTTAAATAACATAACATTCCGTATTTAGGTAAGGTTGGTAAGCAAACTAATTATATATATGTAAATGGCACTATTGCATAAAGGATTTCAAACATCTTTAAGATATTGAAAAAGGAATCAAAGCTTTGATGAGAACAAAACAGTGCTTGAAACTTAAAAGTTTTTATTATTATATATAATTAAAATAGCATTCGATAAATTTACTTCAGTAAAATTATTTTCAGAAAATCTATTACAGATTTAGATATTTGTGGAAAAATCGACAATTTTGTTTTCGTGATGTGAAAAATTTTGAACAAAAAGTTTTAAAACCTAACAAGTCAAGAGGATACACCCGGAATTCCTTAAAGAATTGCGTTATTATCACAGAGAACTACACAAAACAAGAACACAGAACAAATATGCAGGAAAAGATTACATTATGTAATTGTAATCTCTCTTCTGTTTACGACGTTAAGAATTGATAACAGAACGATGGGCAATGAACCGAAATGTGGATATAGCGATAAAAAAGTTTAAACTACAAACGAAAATTAAGGCCTGTGCTGAAACGGATAAGGACTTTTAATAAATTTGAATACCTTTCATACCTTTTGTCTTTAAATGAAGAGATCTTTACTATATTGGCTTATAACTTCCTTTTACTCAAGTTATCAGCAATTATTTTGAGGAATTAAAGAACGACCAATGAAGAATGTCTTTAACAAAATATCACAATAAAGTCGAGGTGCCTATTTTCAGTAGCCATTTCAAGAAATAAATGTTGTTGACTAAAATCTTCAGTTTTGTTCAGTTTTCACAGAAGAATTATATCTTAATAAATTTGAAATGTCCCCAAAATGACATTATGATTTACCTTACAGATTCATGGTGCCGTCCAAATGAACGAGCAGATATTGTGTTCATTATGGAGGAATCTTATAGCACAGGAGAGATGATAGTCCCAAGTGAGTGGAACTATCAGAAAGAAATGCTGGCTAAATTTGTGAATGAAATGTACATAGATCCTGACAACGGAATCCGTGTGGGGGCAGTAACTTACAACACAGGAGCAAAGGTACGCTTCAACCTTGTGGAATACACAACCAAATCAGACATTATGAACGGCATCTTGGGCATTCCAACAGACAGAAGAAAGACAATGTATGAAAATGACACTGACTACTCAGAAAAAGGTCTAGACAAAGCTTTTGTTTCTGTATTTTTGCCAGGTGAAGGAGATAGACCAGACGCCCCTAACTACTATATATACACAAGTGATTATATATTTCCCGATGATGACCCGTATAGTAAGGGACTTGATATCAGGGTGGATGGAGATAATTATATTTGGGCGATTGGTGTCAAGTTAGCGCAAACCCAAAGTATACTTTCACAGTCCGTGGGATCGGATGGAAAATATTACACTGGATCCAGCTTTCAGGCTCTGAACACGGTTGAGCATGCTCAGAAATTGTGGGAGTTATTTAGCGGATGTCCACTTGTTGATCCAGCCATTGGAAAATATTGTAAGTGAGAAAATTAACGAGGGCATTGTAGGGCATATATACACCTGTAAACTTTCGTGAACAGTGACATATAGTGTAGATCGATTTATTGATTTCTCTTTCTTTTTCTTTATATTGCACAAACTTATCCTTAGAATAGAATGGTAAACTAGTGCCTATGACATTTAAAAAAAGAAGAGAATTAATAGTTACGAAGTATATGGAGTGAAACATATGGAGATAACGAACAGTATTCAAGACATAAAACTCCATAAACAATACAAAATAGGAGCAGAGCAAACATGGACCCCCAAAACATCAGAGGTGCCAAGGGGGGAGTGAGCATCCCTTGCCGACCGGTCACACCCGCGTGTGCTCCTTGTCACGACCGGGAAATGGAAAAATCCGTCGACAAATGAGTTTGTCTATTATGGTCTTACAATTAGTATGAAAAACGTCAGTCGGCATTTTATTTTAATGATAAATTGTATCTGCGACAATGCAATTGTATCGATCATAGAATTTAACAAATGATGATTTTAAACGAGACTGCTGATATTCTTGTTTCATAAACTTGTTTGTCAATAGTTTACCCCGTTTTAAAAAGTGTTCATACATAGAACATAGTCTTTCGTATCGAATCAACTAAGAGATATAAACACCGTATGCAGGTGGTGAAGGTGTATTGCTGCATAAAATAAGTAAGGGAATAACGATTGAAAAGTCATCTCGTTTGTCATAAAGCTTGGTTGTAGATAATTATCAACGTCTTTTTCAAGTCAAATATCTAAATAAATATGAAGCAGATGAACTCATCGGGATATATCATATCGATATAAGAATTGAAATAACCATCTTTAATTAACAATACGTCGTTGATATACCTAAATGTCGAGTTGATTCATTATACTTTGAAAGCTGCTATAATCCGACACTTGTGCAATTCGTAATAAGTGCATTCCGACCTTAAATTTATTTTCAATTTTACTATTTTCCATGTTCTTTACACTGTGCAATTCCATACCCTCTCTATCCCGAATCAAAATTCTTCTCCTACTGTATCTCGGATTAGATAGGTTTCACTGTATATTTACTTTCATTTATTTTCGTTTTTTTAATATACACCAAACATTTTTTTTTTTCCTTAATCAAAACATAATAAAATGATACTCTCAGAAACATCATTTTACACTAGTTATGAAACATATGGAGATAACGAATAATATTCAAGATCAAAAGTCCATAAAACAGTACAAAATAGGAGCAGAGCAAACAAGGAGCTCCAACACAACAGAGATGGGATCAGGTGCCATGGAGGAGTGAACAACCCCTATCGCTGGTCACACCCGCCGTGTGCTCCTTGTCATGAACGGGAATAACGGAAAAATCTGTCGTCAGTTTAGTGTATTAATAATGGACTAACAATTAGTAAGAAAAACGTCAGTCAGCAATTGACTCAATGATAAATTGTATTTGCTGACAAGGTCCTAGCTTGTGTCGACCATAGAACTTACGAAATGATGAGTTAAACGAGACCTCTGAAACTCTTGTTTCATCAACTTGTTTGTCAATAATTTACCTGAACCATGCAATTTACCTCGTTTTAGAAATTGTTCATACGTAGAGCATGTTTTTGCGTATCGATTCAACTGAGATATATAAACTCCGTATGGAGGTGATGAAGGTATATTGCTTCAAATGACACAGAGAAGGCTCATTTTTTATTCATTTGATATTATTCTTTTAATATTTCAGATTGTTTTTCGGTGCCACTTTTATACTTTGAGGATCCGGCTGTTGCTACACCGACTACAGAGACGTGCGAAGAGGACGAAGGTCAGACAGCTAATCTTAATTAACTATTAATTACTTGAAATCTTAATTAATTATAAATAACATATAATCTTATTCATATTTGTTAACAGTTTTTTTACATTCAATTACAAAGAAAAGTTTTTGGGTTTTGGTCTTTTTTGTACGGTTAAAACACCAATTCATTTTATAAATCTAAATAATACGAGGGCTGTTCAATAAATAACGTCCTCGGTGCTTGGAAAGAAACAGAAAACGCTTTTCAATAATTTAGTCTTAATGATATCCCTTGGATATTCTCTTTTAATTAAAATACATGTCCATAACATTTTTATCCAATTTCTGATTACTTTTAGAACACATTTTTGAGTATGGCCCTTCGTATATTGGAATATGACAGATCCTATGATTTCCTGTACTTGTTTCTTCTTTCTAACAGGTGTTTTTTTCAAGTTTGGAAAATTAAACAAGTCAAAGGGGGAAAGGTCTGGCGAATAGTGTTGGTGTGAAAAAAAAAATTACTAGTAACTTTTTGTTATCCCCAAAACTCCTTTACTCTTCATGGCGTGTGGGTTTGGACGCTTTCATGAAGAAAGATTTTAATGTAGTGGATTCCTGATTCTGGTTCCTTCCTCTCATAAACCTTTCGATCTTTTTGCAAAAATATTGAATTCTAGACTTCTCCAGAAATTGAACTGCCTCCCCGAATAAGAATTTGAACAACATGACCACTAATATCTAAGAAAATGGCATATAAAATAGTCTTTGTTCTCTTGCAATTCTTTGCTCTTCTAAGACCTTTGCTGTTTTTGTCAAGTACATCTTATTGTAAATTTGTTTTGAGGATTTAAAGCAATGGATTCAAGTTTCATTATCTATTTGAATTTCAGACAAACGTGGATAACTAATTTTTGATTTTTTAAAATAATGGTTTAGATATTCTTACACGCTGTCGTTTTCATTCATTTTTCAAAACAAATTGTGACCATTTAGTACTAAGCCTTTTTACTGTCAAATGTTTCTTTAAAACGGTGTGAACTTTCCCCAAAATGATGCCTGTCAAATCTGCGATGTGTCTTAAAGTCAATCAAACGTCATCAGTGATAATTTGTTGACTTTTGGCAAACAATACATTGGTTGTTGTACGTCCTTGTCGCCAAGGACGGTACCCAAATTTGATGCCCATTATATCATTTTTGTTCATTGAAATCCACCTATTCATGTATCTTTAAAACATTAGTTGCTGTAAAATTCCACATATTTCATTGAATATTCCTTTTGGGATTCTTATCAAGTTTTACAGCAACTTTACCGAGGCGTTTAATTTCACTCTAGTTTACTGATTCTTTACCATTCATTTTTAATGCAGTGTCTCGAATAGCCCTTGCTTTCCAGCTTCTCACAATAAAACTACACATGTGTGATGAAAAGTGGTCACACAAATTACCATCAATTCCTTAAAGATTCAGTATTAGAGAAAGACAAGATTAATGTCATATGATTTCTATGTTGTATGTCAAAGAGGTCAGGGCATTATTTATTGAACAGCCAGTAAAGTACTCGCGAATATATAGCTGGATAAATATTACAAAAAAACTTGAAATCAAGATATACAACCACTCCAAAACAAGTAATGAAACAGAGGAAAAGACCTAGCATTGATGTGGATGATTTTCATCATTCCTGTGTTTAGTTTTTAACACCATGAAGAACTTTTATAATTGTTGCTTAACTCTATACTTATTTCCTTTATATTGTACATTACTACATGTAAGTTCATTGGGAAAAACTGGTCCAATAGACAGTACTTGTTAGAGACCGGTTTTTCCCCAATCAACGTTCTTTATTTTATATTTGAATTGTCAAGAGACACATGACAAGGCTTGTGTCTATGGCCAAATAAGAATAAGGAAAGAGATTTATAATTCTAGATAAAGCGATTAAGTTCGAGCACTGGCTATTATATCGTTGCCTTTACAGGGATGATGTTCCTGCTACAGGACCCCTTATTTGAGATAAATTGTTGTGGAATAATATCAGCCTGGGAGTTTTATCCTTGTAAAGCAGGAATCGTCCAGTTTATGGTTTGGTCCCTTAAATCAGGAACAACATATGAACTCAAAGCTATACAGGAAGTGGAGGTTTTAGGTGAGTGAAAATAAGATTTGTAGAATGGAGGAACTTTTTATGCAAAATTCTGCATTAAGTATTTTCAAAATCTTACTGATTGTTTTAATATTGATTTTGCAAAGAGGTATTCATTATTTGTTGTTCAAATCTTGAGCACGTAGTACTCAATATAACATTTGAAAACATACACGTAGATTGTCATTCTGACTTTGATAAACGCATTCCACGACTTCTTCTGTTTTAGATACCGATCTTGGAAAATCTTTGAATTACACTGTTCCTGAAGAAGAACGCATTGCGATAGTGGCAGGGGATAGGATCGGATGGCATGTTTTTTTCACATTTTTTTTTCACAAAGATTTTTAACATACAAGTACTAATTTAAGATGAAAGTTTGTGTATGACTTAACAATATAGTACAATTCTTATAATTAATCATCATTTTATTTTACAGGCGCTCGAAAACGAAGAACATCATATCGTACCAGGCCTGTGATTATTTGACCGATAGATACTGCCCACAGAACACATATAGAACACAGCTCATTGAAGACCCTTATGAATACATGCAATTTGATTGGTCAGAACAGTTTCCAAATTCAACGGCAGTCGAAAAATTAATAAATCGTGGATACACTCTCAAAATCTACGCTAATAATAGTAAGAAACATATATAGTGGCTTTATTTTAATAAATTTCATAAAAAAAATTCAAACGCAGCATATTCCAGTCATCAGATTATGATATACACGGTTGAAGAAAAAAGTTTGCGAACATAGTGATTTACAGAGAAAAATATATTTTAGTTTGAAGAATGGTATATGCTTGAGCAAATTGTTATCCATGATTTTTAAGTATGCAGAAAAGGTTCATTTGCTAACATTTTGAAAATATGAAAAAAACAAAAAACTTACTTTGCGGGTATAGGATACGAGGAACAACCCCGCGATATGCGGGATATTGCACGAAATGATATTGTTCGTAGTTCAACACGTTTAACATCGTTGAATACAAATATCTTGACTTTTTTAAAGCATCATCTTTATATGATTGAATAAATAATTTAAACTGCTATTGACGTTTATAAGTAGTGCTAGAATGGTACAGTTTATAATTTAAAACGTTCAGTATAAAAAATTCTGTATGTAAATATTTATCTGTGGAAGAATCATCATATAAAAATTAACACGTATTAAACAATAATAATGGCAATTATAGCTTATTGTTCCTTTCATTACTTATTTTCGTTTCATTAAAAACGGTTTTAAGTAGTGCTGTGCGATATTACCGGTTAACCGGTGTATCCCGATTTTTTTCTTCACAATACGTATCGCGGTATTTTTTTGTGAATACCGGTTGGGGTTCGATATGCTATAAATTGTTATAAAAAGAGTTATTTGCCCTTTTCAAGGTAAAATATGGCGGCAAGCGACGTGAAGTGTGGTCAGAAACGAGAGACATATCTCTGTCGGAAACGAAGAGACAACTGTTACATGAAAGCCCTTCATGTTAAAGCCTAATCTGAATATTACAACTTTATTTGTCAAGTTGTGCCACAAAAAACTTGGCTTGCCACTTGCGCCGACACAACGCGACTAGGAGGTTGCAATATCAACTCGAAAAACATGTAATTTGAGTTTGTGTTTTCATTTGACATTGACAAAAAGCAAAATTTATTTTAAAAAATTATATTGTGATATATTGCAATACAAAATATAATATTGCAATATATCGCGATACGATTTTTCAGTCGCGATACCCAGCTCTAGTTTTAAGTAAATTATTCAGAATTTAATCAGAGAATTTTTTATAAAATGTTTGTAGATACGGTGATCTCTTTCGAGGAATCATTTTACCTGACATCAGCGGCTGACCATTGGCCGATAGGAACCAGTTTCGCTTCCTTTGCTGTCCTGGGACAGGACTACAAGGAGAACGTGACATATTCCTGGGTCTCCAAGAACAATTACATAGATCTGAATGAATCATTCAGTATGATCTTCCTTAAATATTTTTTAAACTCATACAAATATGAACTTAAATTTATGTGAGGGGAAATGTTTTCCTTCATGCGACTATAAGGTTGCAAATAGTAAAGATTAGGAAAAATGATAACGATGACCTCTTACATGTATCGGTGTAGTGTTTACAAATGCTTTGTTTGATTTGACAGAATCTGCGACTAAAACTAAAAGAATTTTTTTTTCAACACAAAAGTAAATCTGCGTACATCTTTTTTACTTTAGGTTTTACACAGGTAGGGAAACAGCTGGAACCTTCGGAGAGTCCTCAAGGAATGGCCGGGTACCTAGCAACCTTGAGAGTGGTTGATACTTGCAGAAATACTGCCACAACCACCTTTAGTGTGGAAACTTTCAATGGCGTAAGTTAATCTCAGAAAGATTATCGCCTACATATGGTAATGTATAGGCAGGGGATGCTCACGCCCCTATGGCACCTGATTCCAACTCTGAGGCCCTTTTATACTCTACTCCCAACTTGTGTTGTATTAATGGACTTTGAGCATAAATGCAGTCCTTTATCTTTTTATATTTCCATTTCCAATTGTTTTCTCTATGATAAACACTACAAAAGTGAATCTTGTTAATTTCATGGTAATACCCTGTGGTATGTATATTTCTCTATTACTGAAAGGTCAGGTGTCAACCTGCATGTATATCACTGGCGTATAAATCTGCTAAAGAAAAAATAGATGTTTTGTTTAATTGTTTACTACGTAATTTGATATGATATATCTTTTTAACAAACAAAATAAATAATGAATTATCTTCGGCTCGAAAGCAAGTCACTAGCGCAACGCTGTCCACTATCACCGAGGCCTCGCGAGACCGAGAACTCCACTTCCTGGTAAACAGCCACGTGGAGAAATTGACATTGCCACATGGATCTGCACGTACTCCATCATCTGATACTGACATCGTCCCTTAGTCATTACCACCCAACTTCTTACGCAACTCAACTTCTTCTGTTATTTTAACATCCATACAAATCGGTTTCCTGACCATGCTGACCAACTCCCGTTTCATCAACTGCAACATTGCATTCAATATGGCGGCGGAGAAGTGACATAGTGCTTATACCGTATAGCGGGTTATTTTAGCGGGGTGCTAATTTTAGCTTATTTTGGCGTTTTGATGATAGCCCGCTAAAATTTTAATCGCTAAAAATAGTCAATACTCATCTAAGTGTTAATCTGCAAACCGCTGAAACTCTGTGTCAGCTAAAATAAATACGCCAAAATTATTGGCATACGTTTGAGCTCGCATAACGCCAAATTTTACACCCGCCAAGAAAACCCGCTATACGGTATATGTTCGTGCTTCCGACAACCTAAATCTAGGTCACATATATAATTAAAGTTAACAAGATCACTTTGATCATAATTTAAAATTCTTTTGTTGTTTATTTGATAAATGTTGATATTTGACTACGGTAACTAAATAATCAATAAATTTGTTTCGTGTTTTTTGGGACTATTTTTTTTTTATAGTAAAATTTGACGTCATGGGGCCTTGTGCATTTCAAATCTACTCAATTAGACGGTATTTCGATTTATTTTAAGATGGTTATTTCAAGTAAAAATGGAAATATAAGGAATCACTGTCTAGTTTTGAGAGTATGCCAGGGACATCAACAATAGTGGGAAACATGGGATAATTTTAGCATAACGGGCGAAGCCCGTTATGCTTAAATTACCCCCATGTTTCCCACTATTGTTGATGTCCCTGACATACTCTCAAAACTAGACAGTGATTCCTTAATTAAATGAAATGTTATGTGTGGGGTTTTAAAAAAATTGTTTAATTAGTGTATATAATTTCCAAAATAAGAATAAAAATTTAACCTTTTTTATATCAATGAGATGGTCCACTTATTGTTTTTTATACTGAATTGATACGAGAACAAAAATGATTAAGTGGATTTATTAAGCTTGAATTAGTATTTGCAAATAAATATCGTATAAATGTTTTATAATACCCCGGTAAAATATTTTTACCACATGGGCTCAAAAAATGTTTGAAATAAAAGAATATTTGTTGATATTTCAGCCACCGATTATAACGAATTTTCCAAGAGAAATATCAGTGCTGGAAACTCAGGGAGGAAGTGCCGAGGTTTATAAGGTGGCAGTGTTTGACCCCACGGTGCCGCCTGACCCTGTATGTTGTACACTGGAAAGTGTCCGACCTCAGACAGCTAATTTTGAAATTAAACTTATCAATGGGACGCAGTTTATATTATTTACACAAGAAAAACCTATATTTGCCTATAGGGACGTTAATTCTTATATGTTAACTGTGTGTTGTGAGGACGGATATGGCACGGTGAAGGGAATTCTGAAGATTGACGTGTTAGAGGTCAAAGAAAATGAAATATATACACCTCCTTGTAAGTAAAATCAAATTTCTAAATACTTGTATGTCAAGGTGTCATATCTAAGAATTCAAGTACGTTATGCAAAATATTGAAATTAACATCAATTTGATAAAACTAATTATTTAAGTATTGATGAGGAACATTTAACAATAATTATAATGTAAAATGGTCAGTGTTGGTACATGATTTGATCGCTTCACATCATAATTCTGACAAACGAATGACACAATTTTCTTGAAAAGGACATTTCTTTCAGAAAGAGATATACATGTAAATCTTCAAGGCACATGCATATTTTTAACATCAAGTCTTTTCTACACTGTAATTGCATTAATATACCACTTTATTTTAGCGGTATGGTTCTTTAAACTTATCTTTTGCTTTCCAGCTTGGTTCATGACGTCGATTATCGCCAGTCTTCTCCCCATTACAGTCATGTTCGTATGCGCCTGTGTTCTGCTCATCGAGTCTTTTTTTCTGGTGAAGCAAGGTGTGAATGGATGATGGTTGTTCATGAAATGTGAAACTGTGAGAAAAATGAAAATACATTTCATTATATTTCACAATTGTTCATGAAATATAAAGTTGTGAAAAAAAAAGATATTTCATTTTATTTCACAATTTTATATATGGAATAATATTGCAATATGATACATGATTTACAGTATGATATACTGAGTTTTACAATATGACATTACAAAGTAACAATGTGATGCTGTATGTAGTACGGGGTATTAAGGAATGAGGTTATAATATGTTGTAAATAACTAGTTATAAGCCAAGCTTAAACCATTTATCGATTAGTATCAACCAAATAATGAATGATTATAATGTCACTGTTAAATTGATCAAGAAAAAACTTTTTTATATTCTTTACTAGCTTATTTTGTACTATTTTGTATATTGTAAAATAGTTACAATGGAAATGAAAACACAATTATTTCTGTTTACAAGATTTTTTACAAAATTTAAAGAAGTTTTAAATGTAAAGGATTTAAACTTATTAGCTGAATTAACGCAAATTCTTTTACAATGTTGTTGTAATAATAATGTACTCTGCAATTCAGAACGTTGACTCGATACAATGTTTATCCAATCGAACAGGACATAAAAACACAACAATGTGTGAAGCAGCAGTTTTAAATTTGAATATTTTATTAAAGAAAGACAATTATGGAATACTAACAATCAATCTTTATGACTGTCGATACCACACACAAGAGCATGTTTAATTCATGTACATGTACAAACAATTTCTAAAAGACAGTTGGCTACTGGTAAAAAAAAAATGTGGAAGAAAAAGCTTATCCAAAATCTTTCTGAAGACAAATTCTATGGTCGATACATTAGCGATTTTGAAAATAACATCAAATTCCATAATTAATTATCAAATCCTTATTCTCATTCTTAATTACTACGTTTTTTGAGAACATGTCAAAGAGGACATGAAGGGTAGGACTGGTTGGCAGGGGGTTGATAATTCCTCTTTTAATATTTTAAGAGGTCCGTGTTTGCTCTGCTAAAAAATTACACTATTTAAAATAAAGTGAACTTTTGTGCATTAGAACTTTTCGCTATCTTCATATTATACAAATTTTTTGTATTAAAAATTGTAGACACGATACATAACTGTGTTTAATTGATACTTTTAACCAACATACCAAGATGAAGAACGTGTCGACTTGCAACCATGTAATAATGAATTAAATATATAATATATGTATGTCAATTTGTACTTAGAGTAGTCACAAAGTTAATGTTGATTATCTCAATATTCATTGTTGCTTAATTAACTTATAACTTGCCCCAACTCTTCTCTCAATTTTCGCCTTAGAGATACGTGCTTATTTTAAGGTAAATTCTTGTCTATTATATAATAAATATAAATTGGGATAAACCAAAAGCTAGTACTTAATCGATAACATAGGATAAAAATAGAGAAAGAAAGATTAAGTGCATGGACAATGAAAAAAATTGTATGAATAATATATTTTAGCAATTGTATGCATAATTTGTGATAGTTGCTAACAAGATAATTAAGGTTTAAATCAATAAAGGATATGGAGATAACGAACAGTATTCAATATCAAATTCCATAAAACAATACAAAATAGGAGCAGAGCAAACACGGACCTCCGAAACATCAGAGGTGGGATCAGGTGCCATCGAGGAGTGAGCATCCCCTGCTGACCGGTCACACCCGCCGTGTGCTCCTTGTCATGATCGGGACATAACGGAAAAATCCGTCGTCAATTCAGTGTACAAATAATGGACTAATAATTAGTATGAAAAACGTCAGTCAGCATTTGACTCAACGATAAATTGTATTTGCTGACAATGTCATTGTATCGATCATCGAACTTACGAAATGATGACTTTGAACGAGACTGCTGATTTGATGAGGACAACTAAGTAAACAATCGGAGTGTATGCTGTTATTATCTTGGAATATAAACAAAGAAAAGTTCTGAAGGAAGTCAAACTAAAATTCAAAGTTCACCTTGTAGACTTTTGAGAGAGATCTTCGACACTAAATTAGGGATGTAGATGCGCTTTCGCTACGATTCCGGCTGTTCAGTTTTATGCAAAGGAAAATAGATTCTTCACTCTTCCACAGACCATAATAGATTACTGTCAGTGTTCTAAGAAAATCTTCATATTTGTTCCATTTTTTACACATGAGTAGAATTTTACGGCAGATTGAATATTTAAACATTCAATAGCCAATGGCTTTGTTTACCAGCTTGTTTTACAAGTTGAGAAATGTATACCCATGACTCTCATCTGTATAATAGATAGAAAAGGACATAATTAGGCATCTGTCAGGTACCTTGTGTTAAATAAACTGAACGGTAAATTAAAAGTTTAGCTCTTTGATATAATAGAAAACTGCTTCTTCAATAAAAAAGGAACTCGGAAATTTTCACTTTTTATGGCTGGTCATCAGCAAAGATTTTTAAAAGCACTCTGATACTACATATAAGTACTCTGATGATGAAAACATACGACTTTTCAACTTTATACACAACCATTCCACACGATAAATTAAAGTCCAGGCTTTCTGATATAATGGACAGCTGCTTTTTTAAAAAATAAAAATAGAACTCGTAAATTCATTTACCTTGTCATTGGTCATTTGCAAAATTATTTTGTTAAAAACATTCTGCTTGTACACACAAGTACTCTAAAGTTGACATCTGATTGACAATATCTATGTGTTTTTTGGAGACCAGGTATTTTATTTTATATTTTACTTGAAAAAGGCATTAATGGTAATCTAACAACCAAGCTATATGATAAACGTGATGACTTTAACTTTAGAATCGTCAACTTCCCTTACTTATTCAGCATAATACGTTCATCACCTGCATATGGAGTTGATTCGATACAAAAGAGCATGTTCTACGTATGAACAATTTCTGAAACGAGGTAAATTTTTGACAACCAAGATGATGAAACAAGAACATCAGCAGTCTCGTTTGAAGTCATCATTTTGTAAGTTCTATGGTCGATACAATGACCTTGTCAGCATATACAATTTATCATTGAGTCAAATGCTGAACGAAGTTTTTTATACCTATTGTTAGTCAATTATTTATACACTGAATTGATGACAGATTCTTCTTTTAGCCTTTAACTCGACATTCAGAAAAATCCGCGACGTTTTATTTATAAATATTTACATTCAGTGTAATTTTCCTTATGAAATCCATTAGAAATCCACGACGTTCAAATTTCTATAACACGCGCGAAACCTTGTCACCGCGTGTTAGAATACACTGTAGGAACTATATGCATTTTCAATACTCTTGGAACACCAAAATGTAAAATGTTTTATTTCAATTTAATGAAAAACTATAACCCTGAAAATTAACGTAAAAATTAACGTAATGTGCATTAAGAATTAATTTGTCACTTTTTCCCTCGTTATTTAACTTTGCAACATCATTTAACATCATTTGACATCACAAACGGCATCTATTAACCACGGCAGTTTTGAAGGGCGCCAAATTCACATTTAAGATTAACGAAATAAGCAATTATGAAGAAGGACAATTAGAGAATGTAAATATAAGCATTGAATTCATATTTTTAGATGTCTTCGGTCCTATATAACACACCTGGCCGTGCCGACAAATTATCATACCGCGCTAACGCGCTGTATTCAATTTGTCGGCACGGCCAGGTGTGTTATAGGACCGAAGACGTCCAAAAATATGAATTCAATGCTTAAATAGTTACTTGTAATTCCATTTACATGTCGCCTTTATATATATTCCTGTGAATCTGAAATAATATAAAAAGGTGAAGATACGTAATGAAGAGTGATCAATTAAAAAAAAGTATACAATATACTAATATAAACACGGATCTCGAGGAAATTTAAGTATTGATATCAGGTGCGTAGGAGGAGTAAACATCCCCTTTCGACCAGTTCTCTCCCTCGCGAGCCTTATATATTGGTTGGGTAGACATACATGTATCCCTTTGTTTTCAGTGCAGTATAAAGCAAAACCCTCACAATTGGTATTAAACAAGTTAGTCAAAAAACGAACAAATGATGGATCATATTGCTAACAAGGTTATCATAAACCACCATAAAAATTTCGAAATGCTGAGTTTAAATGAAGTTGTTTAAATCCATGTAACATCAACTTATTAGTTAGTAGCATGCCTCGCTGAAAAATTGATCGTACTTTGAGTAAACTCCTGAATAACAAATAATTTGGTAGACATATCTGTTTCAGACAGGGGTATTCTAGGTCGTTTATTGCTACCTATCAACAAAACTTCATGAAAAGTGTATTTATGTATATAAAGGAATTTATGGGATCTAAATGCTCAAAGTTTTTGTATTTTGATTTACTAATAATGTGTATGAATGTTTGGGTCTTGAGGGGTTTTTCCGGGTTATAGTTTCCAAGCACCCTCTATTGACGGCTATTATCCTAACCCATATTCATAATACCACTTGGCTCCAAAAAACGTGGTTTGAAAATTTTACCCTCCTCCACCCCCTCAAACCTCCATGCACATTTTTATTATTGTTCAGATTACTGATTTTCTTGTGTTGAAGATGTGGGATATTTTTTGCACCCCACCTTCTGCTGCATTCTGAAATTGTAAAATTTTTCATTTTATTTGGCATTTGTAATGTAATAAATGCTCTATTCACAAACACTCGCTTTATCATTTTAATGGCTGCAGAACAGAGCTGCAAATGTGCTTCAGGTACATGTACATACGAACTGAGTTGTTCATTATTGCCCGCATTTAAGAGCATATAAAGGTGGAAAAATTTAATGTTTATCCTTTAGTTATGTGGCAATAATCCTTATCACCTGCATATGGGATTTATGTTTCACAGTTGACTCGAAAAGTAAGAGCATGTTCTACCAACGAACTATTTCTTAAACGAGACAAGTAATCGAAAAACAAGGTGAGGAAACAAGATTATCAACATTCATTGTCAGCATTTCGCAAGTTTTATGGTCAATACACAATGACGTTGTCTAGAAATAACATCTTTTAGTAAGTGGAATGCCGACCGTTTTCCTTAGGTCGTTCTTTACACACTGAATTGTCTACCAGTTTTTCTGTTTGCCCAGTCATGACAACGAGCCTGCGGCGGATGGTTCTGGTCGACAGGGGATGATCACTCCTTCGTGACACCTCTTATATCTTTTGAGGTCCGTTTTCTCTGTTCCCGATTTGCATTATTTTAATGGACTTTTAGGCTTCTTGCTGTTCGGTATCTCCATATGTCTTTCCATGGTCGTTATAATGACCTTGGTAAAAGATACAACTAATAATTGCTTCGTATTTGACTTAATTCATAACACCAATTGTTAGGCCTTTGCTTTTATACCTAAATTAGGATGTTGCGTCTATTTATGAACACGTGGGATTCATGGCGGTTTGTGTGACCGGAGTTCTTACTTCTTCTAGGCATTTGAACCCATATATGGAATTGTAGGTGTCCGTGTTTATGCTCTGTAAAGAGGTTTGCTTTCTATAGATTTTTGGGATCGATCACTGTCCCCAAGCATTCTTTCCATTTAAGCTTAATATCTTTCCTAAAAGAAGATTGTTCGCCATTTTCTTTTATTCTATCATTATACTTGACCCCTGTATAAGCCACATACTTGAACGTACTTCAGTTTAATCAGCCTTTACCTGTGAAATTGGACGTATTTTCTATATAGTTATTATAAAACATTTGTTAGCCAGAAAAATAACTTACAAAACTTGCACAATTCGGTTCAGAATACAAACAAACACAAAACACGTAAACTGCCATTAAATGTAAGGTTTTAATTGTAAGAAAACAATAATAAACACGTGTCGTCCATTCCACGCACGCATTCGTAGCAAGAAAGCGGTCAGGTGTTTATGAAACGGATGGAAAGTGTATACATTCACCCCACCTCTGTTGATTTTTCGACGAAATCCTGATTGACGACTGGTTGAAGTCTGTCATGTGAAGGGGTGGATTACTTATACATGATCATTTGAAAAACAAATACACGGTCGATTTGGAGTTATTGTTCTTTTGAAACACTTCCAACAATTCGAATTCACGAGGTTAAATTTGCAAAGTGTCTGCACTTGACTAAGAAAATTGTTTCATCAGTGGGGTAAATTTTTTAGATTGTTTCTTAGTGATAGGGTTCGAGATGATACCTGGTTAGTAAATGTCATATCTGATTCGGCTTCGCCTCCCCAGGTGTTAAATTTTCTAACCAGGTATCATCACAAACCCTGTCACTAAAAAGACTATGCAACTAATAATACCATAGGTCTGGTTTTGTAGAAAGGAAAACCTATATGGCTTATGAATATTTACGAGTTGTGTTCAACTTTTAGGGGAAGAAAGACTTTGGGCTATATAAAAAATAACTTTTTTCATAATTTGTATAATTCTAATTCAGAATGCCCCACATATCTTAAAGCGATTTAACTATTCTTCACTTATTTGAAAGATAACGATTGAAAAATAGTATGCCTTACTTAAGTGGAATCTTTGCGAAGTCGTTTTGACGTTACTTTTTCGGCACTCGTTTTTAGTTTCTAATTTTTTTCTTACATGCTTCTTTTCAATATATCTCTGTTACCATTTTGCTATAAAAGACTTGTTTTGAGTTGTAGCATTAAAATTATTTCAACTTTGTCCAAATGTATTTTGTGAATCCATTCTTTAAGTGTAATTCTTACGTTCCATCTGATTTCAAATCTGTGTTCAAGAGAAACGACATAATGATGTCAGCAACTTCTTGTCAAGCGACGTTCGATGAGACGAAATGTAGTTTCAATATTTTATGAAGTACTGCACATATCTGAATGAAATTTCAAGAAAAAAGTCGAAAGAGATAGAGTTATTAGTACATAAAGGTTAGATGATAACTTTCGATAATTTAAGATTTCATAACGGTTGTACGTCATTTTTTTTTATCACTTCTATATCCGCTCTCGTAGTCACTTAGCGATATTTGTCACCGGATAACGGATATGAAGATTCCAAGCAGCAGCTTTTAAATGCACAAAATATTGAGTTTGACATCATTTCTTACATTCTGGAGGTGGACATCTCTTCCCACTGTAATTCCCTCTAAAAGATGACTCATGCAGCCTTAGAAAATGTTGATACATGTACATAGAATAGGCCTCTTCGTATCAAATCATCTGAGATATAAACTCTATATTTAGGTGATAATGGTAAATAAGTCTACATTAATAAGCTAAATTGAAAGATGAAATCATTAATTTACGACTCGGGCATAGAAAAAGATGTACATAGCATGTGCTTATTCGAATCAAATCATAAGACTGGAGACTCCATATTTAGGTGATAATGGTCAATATTTCTACATATATCAGCTAAATTGAAAGATGAAATTATTTAGTTTCGATATTTTTTTTACCATTGGTGTCTTTCTCTAGTAGACTATGTACATATGAAAGAAATGTGTCAGACTGTGTGTTTTGTTTAAGTTCAGAAGTGATAACTCGAATTTATAAAATTTTGAATTACAAAACAGAGATTAATTGTAGGGTCTAGCAAACAATCTACTTGTAGCTCTTGTCCTTTCTCCTCACAGAAAAAAGCATTAACTGCTATTAAGGATGAACTTCAGAGGCACTGTGTCACAATCAAATGTGGATTCTAAAGTTAGTAATATCTAAAAGTACGACTTTTCTAAATGTTATACAACCATTCCTCGTAATAAATTAAAAACTACACTTTTTGACATCATAGACAACAGATTCATTTTTTAAAACTCAATATTTTTCCTATCTAGTGATTTGTCATAAAAATTTACTAAAATGCTGAAATGTTCTGATTCTACTCTGACAGAGTTACTCTGAAGTTGATATCCAGAATAGCTGGAGTTGCTCATTGACAATATTTTTCTAGTCTGCCGATGTTTGAATTTCGATGGGCATTAATTGTGCTCCTTTGTAACCTGATCTGTTTTTTTTAAATTCTTTTATATTTCTATGAAGAAGAATGTATTCAAAACTTCTGCATGAAAGAAAGAGGCGTTCTACTCAACATTTAGATGCATTTAATTTTTGGTAATTGAATTTCTTTTATTTGGTTGTAAACAATTTTCTACGAAATCGAATTCCACTCGAAATTTTTGTATGACTTTATATTGATTTTTTTTTTACTTTCAAAAGAATGAAATTTATGGAAAAAAGAATGACATTTTAGATGACAAATCAATGACATTTTATCCCAATGAAAATGTGCTTTTACATGATATCGACGATGTATTAAACCAAATAATTTGAAAGTAACTTTTAGTCAAATGTCGATTTGATATATCCCAGTGAACTTAAAGTAGAATGGCACCAAAGAGTATCCGCGACAAATGAGATGACTGTATCTTTTTCATTCTTAACTTTTTTAAAATTTATATAATAAAATTCCGTTTTCACCATTCGTTTTGAGTTGTAGCATTAAAATTATTTAAACTTTGTCCAAATGTTATTTATGAATTCATTGTTTTTTGTAATCTTTACGTTCCATCTGAAAAAAAAAAACAAAAAAAAAAAACTGTGTCCAAGAGAAACGTCATAATGAGGTTAGCACCTTCTTGTAAAGGGGCCTTAGATAAGACTAAATGTAACATTATTAAAATATTTCATAAAATATTGCAATTATATGAATGAAATTTCAAGACAAAAGTCAAATAGATATATAGAGGTATTAGTACATAAAGGTTAGATGATAACTTTCGATAATTTAAGATTTTATAGGGGTTGTGACTTTTGTATCACTTATATGTATCAGCTCTCTTTAATTTAGTCACTTAGCGATATTTATCACCGGTTAACGGATATCAAGATTCCAAGCTGCTTTTAGATGTACAAAATATTGAGTTTGACGTCTTTTTTTAACATTCTGGAGGTGGTTATCTTTTCTGCTGCAATTCCCTCTCAAGGACGAGTCGGCCTTAGAAAATGTTGATATATGTTCATAGAATATGCTTATTCGTATAAAATCATAAGACTGGAGACTCAAATTCCATATCTAGCCAATACTAGTACATGTATATATTTAATATAATTAAGCGAAATTGAAAGATGAAATCATAAGTTTTTTCACCATTAGCATGATTAGTGTCTTTCTCTAGTAAAAATTTTACATATGACAGAAATTTGTGAGACTGTGTGATATCTTTTTTTAAAGTTCAGAATGGATAACTCGAATATATAAAAATTTGAATGACAAATATAGAGATATATTGTGGATCTAGCAAACACTTTACTTTGCTCCTGCCATTACTCCTAAAAAAAAAATAACGGTTGTTTAAGAAAACTTCAAACGTACTGTGCCCAAATCAGATGTGGATTCCCAAAAACTGTTAGAAAATTTAAAATTGCCATTTTTTTTTTTTTCAAAAGTCAGAAATATTTTAACGTTCGGCTTTTCCAAATGTTATACAATCATTCCTCATCTTAAATTAAAAACTTGGCTTTTTGATATCATAGACAACAGATTTATTCAATAAAAACAGAACTCAATATGTTTTTATATCTAGTGATTTGTCATCAACAAAATAACTTTGCTGTCCGAAGACTACAGAAATGTTCTGATTCTACACAATGTTATTCTGAAGTTGATATAAAGGATGCTGGAGTTCTTTATTGACAATATATCTGTAGTCTTCTGAGACGGGGTCTTCCAACAAATTTTTTGAATTCCGATGGGCACGAATTTTGCTCCTTTATAAGCTGACGTGGTTTTATCATTTCTTTAATATCTCAATAAAACAGAATGTATTAAAAATTTCTTCAAATTCGTGATAGAAAAAAAAAGAAAGAAAACAAAAACAAAAATTAAGACTGAGACTTTCGACTCAACATTTAGATACATTTAATTGCTATCAATAATCAACAAAATTGAATCCCACAAGAAATTTTTGAATGACTATGTATTAAATTTTGTTACTTTCAAAGGAACGAAATTAAATGCCCGCGCAAAATTTTAGATGACAAATCAACGACATTTTATCCCAACGAAAACGTGTGCTTCTATAGTATATCAACGGTGTATCTAAATTTACATAACTTTTATTCATATGTCGATTTGATACATCCCAGTGAACTTAAAGCAAAAAGTCATCAAAGTGTTACCATGAGAAACGAGATTATTTTAACTTTTTCATCGTTACCTTTTTTTAAATATATATTTATGTAATAAAATTCCGCTATTAACATTATTTATGTATACATCTTCTAACTTGTTCGATGCTCATGAGCATCCTCCGAGTGCGGTAGAAGGATATGGAGATAACGAACAGTATTCAATCTCAAAGTCCATAAAACAATACAAAATAGGAGCAGAGCAAACACGGACCCCCGGAACATCAGAGGTGGGATCAGGTGCCATGGAGGAGTGAGCATCCCCTGCCGACCGGTTACACCCGCCGTGTACTCCTTGTCATGATCAGGAAATAACGGAAAAAATCCGTCGTAAATTCAGTGTATAAATAATGGACTAACAATTGGTATGAAAAACGTCAGTCAGCATTTGACTCAGTGATAAATCGTATTTGCTGACAAGGTCATTGTATCGACCATAGAACTTACGAAATGATGACTTTAAACGAGACTGCTGATATTCTTGTTTCATCAACTTGCTTGTCAATAATTTACCTTGTTTTAGAAATTGTTCATACGTAGAACATGCTCTTGCGTATCGAATCAGCTGAGATATATATACTCCGTATGCAGCTGATGAAGGTATATTGCTGAATAAGTAAGGGAAGTTGACGATAGAAAAGTTGAGGTCATCACGTTTATCATATAGCTTGGTTGTTAGATTACCATTAGTGTCTTTTTCAAGTAAAATATCCACAGAAGTGTTGGACTTTGTGGTATCTTTTATCTCAAGCTCACCAAGATATATCGTATCAACGTAGGAATTAAAATTACCATTCTAAACCGAGGCAGGCTTCAGACATATAAGTTGATATAAATATCATTTGATATTTTTTCATACCTTTTGTTAGGCCTTTGTTTTTCCCTTGAATATAACTACGAAACGTTCCGTTTACATGTGGGTGATCAATACGCAGGGATAACGGCGGATGTGGCCGGTCAACATGCTTACTCCTCGAAGGCACCTGATCCCATGTCTCGAATTTTCAGTGGTCCGTGTGTTAAGCCCTCTTTACAGATTTTAATTAATCAGAGATTTCTTAATATTAATCAATGTTCGTTATTGTCCACTTTTTTCACTGAATTTTAATTCTGCACACACTTATTATTATACACTCAGAAGAATGTGTGAGATGAAGGAAGAAGAATGACTTAGAAATGGAAATAAATAAATAAACAACACAACAAATTAGATTTAAAATTCAGTATGTTCATCAATAAAACCGTTTAGAAATATGGGCCAGGATATGTTCACCTTTTGTTGCATAATTAGAAAGAAGTTGTCTTAATTGATTAATGAGAAGTAATTAAATTTGTAAGCAGAGCTTGATAATACAAATAACCAAGTTAGTAATTGGTATCATGTGAATAAATACTTCAAAGCGGTTTAAAGATAGCGTGATTTGATAATTTTTTCAAGGATTCTTACCATACTTTATCGTGAAATAAATTTTAGTGCTTGTACCCCATTTGTTTAGTTGTATGTTTCACACACATGCACTCCACTCATTTGAAATTTAATCATAACTGGAAAGATTCGAGAAACGTTTTTCCATGGAATTATTAATTATAATACTATTATTGATAGTTTATCCTAAAGCAGGTTAGTTTTCCACAATATATACATTTATTCAGAGAAAAATATTGTCATAGCCTATAAATAAATGTTTAATTCACATTCTTGAAAATCACTGCATTTTAAACGCCCAGCAGGTCTTTTATGGAAAGTGTAATAACATTCATGAAATTACATGTTTAAATACACACACCTCTACGTAATATTTTAAAAATCTTTGCGAGAAAAAAGAAAAACATTTCTAAATATTTACCTCAAAGGCACTGCCTAAAATAGAGATCTGCCTTAATTATCAAAAATTATAAATATCAAATGATTCAAATTATCTTGATTTCTATGAAACATTTTTTAAGAGTATATTTGCGGATGCTAAATATCTTTCAATACATAACTACAAAGTTTTGACAAAATTATCTACAAATTGTTTCCTTCTGTTTATAAAAACACGTCTATGTACATGTAAAAGAAATATAATTTGTAGTGTCAGAACGAAAAATTTCCATATTTTAACATATATTGTTTAATAAGGATTTTGAAAAAAAAGTCTTGTTACCTACTCAAACTTAAGATCTAAGATCTAAAAAGTAGTCGAAATTAGATCTGTGATCAGCAACTCTATTAACAGTGTACTTTGTCGTCAGTTTCTTCGTAATATTCCTTAAGTTTCAGCAAATGTCTGTATCAATCGTTATCATTTTTTCCTTATGCTTGTCTTCGACATCAATGTACAGTGTACATTATTGATCTTTTACCTGCAATGTAGCAGTACTGCTTATTCGAAATAATATCGTTTTTTATATTTCTTTAATCGAAATATTCGTAAGACTTTTAACTTTAATTCAATAATTTGTAAATAAATAAACTTGATTGAAATGTGTTTTTTGCATACAAGTAGTCTTTCTAAGGTTACTGAAGGGTTATCCAGTTTAATTGTTTCTTACAATCAATCGGTTTTATGTTTAAGTCTGTTCGATTCCTTACATAAATTCTTTGGGAATGATTACTTTTTTCATTATTTTCATGCTATTTTCAATTTAAACATCCTATTGTTCTCGACTATTATTTCATGCTATCTAGCTTACTGTAATGATCTCAATCATTCTTTTCTAATTTCAAAACTGTTCACAGTTTCATTAATTAACCATCATTTTGAAAATCTAAACAACATTGGGTGCATGCTATACCATTAAGGTGGAGACCGTCAGTCAAAATTTAAAAAAAAAGTTTACATTAGAAAACAAATCTTGTTAACTTTATCATAAAAGTTTTATCTGACTATGCACTCTGACTAAAAATCTTAAATACTGTAGATCACTAAATTTTCGCGACACCTTATTTTTACGAGATACTCTTTATTAGCGAGACATAATTTTCACGAATTGTTGTTTTTCGTCTATTTAATCGTAAGGAATATTTTTAGACGCTAAAATTACATTTTCGCGAGCTCATTGTCTCGCGTAATTCAGCGAAAATAAAGTCGCGAACAAAAAGTGATTAAAAGTATGGAGATTGTTATAGAGTGTTTACACTAGAAAACACGTCTAGTTATTTTCATCATTAATGCTTTCTCTGACTAGGCAATATGTTTAATATTCATTTGATACATGATACCTGTATTATTTGTTGTCTTGACCACTACTTGTTATAAAATGTTTAATATAGTTTATTGAATTATATGCTGTGTAAATTTCTTCATATTTGGATGTTTTTGTAGCTATAGAAGTTAAGGGCTAACCAACAGGTAAATTATCTAGTAAACGAGATTGCCCTTTTCTTATCAAATTTCAACTTTTCATGACGTATGTTTAATCTCGTTCTATTAAAAACCCGGCAGGCAACTGATAAATAAGTACATGTATATGCTAATTTTTTTTTGATATGTCAATAAAATGTTAGCCTCTCGCAAATCTATTAACCATATAATGCACTGTTATTGTCATCTTTAAAATAATGTTTGATTACCTTCTTTCAACAAAGGTTAAAACTATTGGGTCGGTAGGTAGGTGAGAAATTATTTATTCGAGAAATTTTAACATATTTGTTGACGAATGAAAAGGAAAAAATATCGTATCCGGGAATGTAAGAACTGAATGGAATCGGTTGACCTAAATTGTATCTGCTGACAAGGTTATTGTATCGACCATAGAACTTACGAAATAATGACTTTAAACGAGACTGCTGATATTCTTGTTTCATCAACTGTCTATCAATAACCTACATCATTTTAGAAATTGTTCTTACGTAGAGCATGCTCTTGCATATCGAATCAACAGAGAGATATAAATTCCGTATGCAGTGGTGAAGGTACTGTATATTACTGCATAAGTACGGGATGTTGAATGACTATTGAAAATTAAAGTCATTGTGTTTATCAAAAAGCGTGGTTAATAGTTTACCATTAAAGTCGTTTTTTAGTGAAATATACAAATATGAAACAGGTGTGTCAGATTCTGTGGTATCTTTTTTTTTTCAAATTCACCGGGATATACCATGTTGAAAAAAGGCAGTAACCATTATTATTTGACAATGTGTCACTGATATATCTTAATGTCGATCTGAAGGCCGGAAGAAGTGTTTCTTCTTTTCATAATAAGATATTGAACAAATTCTACTTCATATGAATAGAAATATAGGTGTGCTAATAACGTATGTGTTTTATCCTAACATTTTGTCATTCTGTCCCCTAGAACCAAACACAGTGCAGGATTGTAAGTACAACCAACCCATCACACGTGTTTGTAATCATAAATATAAATATAAATAGAACCCTTTATTTTGTGTTAAATATAGATATTCATCATTTGTTGCGTAATTCTATAAAACAGTTTAAAGTCTGGCTATTGTATAATTGTATGCAGGTCAAGGGCGATACTATGAATACAAGGGAAGATGATATCAATAGGAAATACTTAAGAGGCAATTTAAAGATTCCATGACTTGATTGCATTTTCTATATTCTTTCTTATCTTAAGCAGTTGCCTGATTTCAACGATAGAGACCTTGTTTACTTGGGTGGTACGTAGGGGCAGATTTTCAATCTTTGTAGGTTTACTAGATCAAGATTGCAATAAATGTTACCTATAATAAAAAGGTAGTTCTTGGGAAACTATTCATTTTTTTAATTGTCAATCTGATGGGGAAAAAATACATCTATACATGATTATTTCATTTACTCACATATACATCTTTCAAAACATGACCCATATGGGTTGGCATGGTTGGTAACTAAGGGCCAGGAAAACCTAGACTGAAATAAAAATCAGTGAACCATTGCAAAAATCTTCTACAGCATTTAGCCATCACGATAGATCAGTCGGTAGAGCGCTTATTCGGTGATCAGGGGGTCGTGTGTTAATTCGAATTACGGCATGACTGACCTACGCCGATAAAAAATTAGGTAGAAACTGATCCTTTGCCAAGCCCTCGGCACTTTGAAGTGAAATTTGTGGTCATTCGGAGGAGACCTAAAGAAATAAGGCTCTTGCGTTTTCAAGATAAAGAACTCCCACTGCCAAATAGCCCCAAGTGCCGTATATTTAAGGTCTAAATTTGAAACCCTTTGCACGATATATGTTGACGTCTCTGTATGAGGGAAGAATTCTCGAACGGGGTGTAAAACGATATATATAATCAATCAATCATACTGATATAGTCCAAACGTCATGGTACCTCACATGGTAGAACACATGCGCCGTGATCAGAAAAACGTGAGTTCAAACCCCGGATGTTACAGTTAAAACCTAGTTGCTGTTTGGGTCATATGATGTCCTTCAAACCATCACGTATTATTGAAAATTAATTAGTCTACTAAAATGAAATGATTAATGTGAATTTTGAAGACTTTTTTCTCCAGTGAAAGGAATTTTAGGAGGCTGGGGGTCAACAAATTAACCATCAGATATAACTATTTTTTTTTTATGATACATGTATCTTTAGCTGTTCAAAAGGCGATCAATAAAGTCTAAAAATGGCCACAGCCACTCAGCCCTCTTAAATGTTAAATTTATCAGGTTTATGTTGCACAACACAATTACATGTGTTCAGTACTGAAAGGACAGGCATCCTCTTTAAAATAATACAATGTCGATAAATAAGATCATTCTATTTCAGTAAATTGCTGGTGCCGACCCAATGAAAGAGCTGATGTTATTTTTATATTTGAGGAATCGTACAGCACAGGGGAATATCCTAACTCGGCTCCTATGGAATGGAACTACCAAAAGCAATTCTTGTCCAAGCTAGTGAACCAAATGTACATAGACCCAGACAATGGGATAAGAGTGGGCGCCGTGACGTATAATACGGACCCAGATTGGCGCTTTGATCTCAACACTTACACCACTAAGAGCGATATTCGGAATGCTATTGAAGGGATATCAACAGACAGGTGGTCGAACATGTACGAAAACGACACCGACTACTCAGACAAGGCCCTGAATTATGCATACACCAACATGTCCCAGGCCGATAAAGGGGACCGACCAGACGCCCCCAACTATTACATCTACACGTCAGACTCTCTCTTCTCAGCAGACGATCCCTACTCAGAAGTACAAACTATACGAAGCGGTGGGGATAACTACGTCTGGGCTATCGGGGTGAAGGACGCCGCCTCCCAGACAAAACTGTCTCAGTCTGTGGGGGTGGATGGGAGGTACTTCACGGGGTCCAGTTTTTCCGCTATCAATACAGATGAGTTCGCCCAAAAGATGTGGGAGGCCTTCAGTGGGTGTCCAATCACAGATCCAGCCATTGGAAAATACTGTAGGTATCATTTATTTTCTAGGAGTCCAATTTTCAGCGAGTTTTTTTTTTTTTTAATTTTTGACCTTGCAATATTTTTGGTTGAAATTTACTTCTTAACAAAGCAATTTCCAACAAAAATATACGTACTGTCAAGTGTTGCTCAATAATTAATAATTCTTTTGACACAGATTGTTTCCAGGTTCCTCTTTTATATTTTGAAGAACCAAGTTCAGCTTCTGCCCTCACGGAAACCTGTGAACAGGATACAGGTAAAATATCAGCAATTATATACATCATATGAATCTGCTTTTCTTTTGCTGTGCTCTCTCTAGCTCTGTTGAAACCACCAACATAACCCATAGGTATATGAATGTCTTTTATTATGAAGGACTATACCTACTTTTTGATTTAGGAATGATGTTCCTGATGCAGGACCCTTTGTTTGAGATTAATTGCTGTGGCATAATAACCGCCTGGGAGTTTTATCCTTGTGCTGTTGGAATCGTCCAGTTTATGGTTTGGTCCCTGAAATCAGGAACAACATACGAACTCAAGGCCATACAGGAAGTGGAGATTCTGGGTGAGTCAGAAACGAAAAATTAAAGCAATAATTTATTGGCACCATATTTATTATCTTATACATGTAAAGGAAACGCCAATTAATTGAATTATGTAAATTATTCTTTCTTTTAGTCATCGTTGAACAAGAAATGCCTTCTGTGATTTTTGTTATCTCAATTTTAAAATATGTTATGGTTATATGATGAAGGACACTTTATGTTTTTCTCTAGATTCTGATCTCCAGGGAAATGTAAAAGCGTTTAATTACACTGTTCCCGAGGATCAGCGTATTGCTATTGTGGCTGGGGATAGAATTGGGTGGTAACGTATGATATAACATTAATCTATGAGCATAATGAAGGAGTCACTTGGTAGATCTTTTTGGATAAGGAAAAAGTTAGCAATAATAGAGAAATAAATATTTATAGATATACTCGTAGTTCTATAAATAGTTATACATGTACATGTATATCAGTAAAAAATATATTGACATTTATGAATTGTAGGAGAGTCTCTTCAAGAAACATTATATCATACCAACCTTGCACATATTCAACTGACAGATTTTGTCCACAGAACATATACCGTAATCAATACACAGATGACCCGTATGAATACATGTTGTTTGATTGGTCAGACAGTCAAGGAAATGCAAGCTCGTCAACAGTTGAGAAATTGTCAGAGAGAGGATATACAGTGAAACCTGTCTAATCCGACATGCACTGGGAGACAAATTTTGTGTCGGAATAGACAGGGTGTCGGATTGTACAGTGTTAAAACAAGGAAAATACTAAAATGGGAAAGAAATTTAACGTCGGAATTCACAGTATGTCGGATTATTCAGGTGTCGGATTAGACAGTTTTCACTGTACAATCAAAGTGTACGCCAACAACAGTAAGGAGCTATTAGTTTTTGCTATTAATTAATAATCAACTCGCAATAACTATGTCACCCTGAGCAAAGTCAGGAAAGATGTAACATTTTGGTTTGTGCTAACAATAATTTTGTCCGCAGATGGCTTAGAGAATCCTTATGAATTTACCACCAAATAAGTTCTGCAAATTTTTTTCCTATAATTTATTTTTCTCTGAAACTGCCAAACAGTAGATTAGTAACCATACCTATAAATGATTTATAAAATTCTTAAAAATTCTAACAAACAAAAAAGATATTTAGCGGAATCCACTAAATGTTCTACCAAGCCCCTTTCTTTACTCTCACTCAATATTAACAGCAGTGAAGGAGAAACTTAGGAGCACTGTACACCAGTGCATGTATATTCGAGAAGTGGCGTAAATCAGATATTGATACATGTACTTAAAATGTCAACGAAACTTCAAGAAAATTTGAAATCACAAAATTTTACCAATGAAAATGAATAACCTCAAAACATTGGACTTTTCAACACTTTATCTACCACTCCCCACGATTAATTGAAGTCCAGAATTTTTGATATCATCACAAAACATTGCCAAATGACAATAGTAAATTTACTAACCTTGTCAATGTTTATTTGCAAAACTTTTTTGGTTAAAAAAACTCTCTGAGTGTACACACAACTGATACAAGTACTATAAGTTATTATTAAAAAGATTTTTGAGTTTCTGTTTGACAATATTACGCAGGTTTCTTGCTTGTATCAGGGTATTATTTGGATACCAACAATTTCGACCTGTTGACATTGACCTCGGAGTTTTAAAAATTTACTTGTCCATAACTTTTGAACAGTTAGTACTAGGGCTTTCACTTGTATATTTTTTCTGGAGATTAACCCTTTTCCAGGGTATCACTAATTTTGACTTTGGAGTTTGACCTACTTTTGAAAAACTTGAACCTTGGCCATAAATTTTTGAAAGGTTTTTTTTTTTTGGCTTTCATATATATTTCACAAAATTTAAAATTCATTGATACTAGTCCCTTCTTTGGAAAAACAACCATCTTCATGTTTTGACATCGACCTTGCAGTTTAATTTACATTTGAGGAACTTCAACCTCTAGTCATCAATTTAGGGCATAAAAAAATATATTCACTCGAGTCTGTAGACGGTAGAACATGTAGAAAACAATTTAAGATTTCTTGAGAAACAAGACACTGAGGGAACATCAGTGTCTTGTTTTTTATGCCCCCGTAAACGAAGTTTCGGGGTAGATAGTTTTTGCCCTGTCCGTCCGTCTGTCTGTCTGTCTCTGTCTGTCTGACTATACCTTTTGGAGGGGGCTATGGCTGTCATATTTCACAGGTGTATTCCTTATGACAAGACCTTTCTTTGGGTACCACCAAATTTGACCCCTTATCCTTGGAGTTTGACACACTTTTACACCAAGATTCCAAACTTTCACTTTGGCAATAACTTTTGAACTGTTGGTGCTAGGACTTTCAAACTTCAAACTTCACATATTTTTTATGTAATCTTTGTGACAAGACCATCCATTGTCTACCAACAACTTGATCCTTTGACCTTGGAGATCGACCTACTTTTTTAAAACTTTAACCTTGGCCATAACTTTTGAACAGAAAGGGCTAGGGGTTTCATACTTCACATATGTACTCCTTGTGACAAGACCTTGGAGTTTGATCTACTTTTAAAAAACTCTAACCCTGGCAATAACTTTTGAACAGAAAGGGCTAGGGCGTTCGTACTTCCCATTTGTAATCTTTGTGACAAGACCTTTCTTTAGAAAACAAGAACCTTGACCCTTTGACGTCAACCCCGGAATTTTACCTATCTTTAAAACGTTATCCTTGGCCATAACAGTTGACTAGGTGGTGCAAAGGTTTTATATTTCACATTTGTATTTCTTGTGAGAAGGCCTTACTTTGGGTATCATAACGTGCATTTGAGAAAATGTAACCTTTGCTATGTTGCCATATGGGGGGATTAGTGTTTCACAAACACATCTGGTTTGTTGTTTCAGTTCATTCTTAAGTATTTAAATGTACATCATATTAGTAGTATTGATGTGATTTGTGGACATTTGTGACCTTTGATCAGATACACAGGTGTCCTTTGAGGAGTCGATGTACCTGACCTCTGCTGCTGACCACTGGCCGATAGGGACAAGTTTCTCCTCCTATACCATCCTAGGTCAAGATTACAAAGAAAATGTCACTTTGTCTTGGGCACTGAGAAACAAATATATTGACCTTAATGAGTCGTTTAGTGAGTACAGCTGTGGGTAATATTCAGATTTCAGAGCAAAATGTAACCAAAGGGAAATAAAGAGAAATTATATAATCGTCATTATTCAGTTCATCCTCAAGAAACAATAAACATGATGTTTTTAAACATAAATGTGCAATTCGAAAGAATAAGTTATGATATTTATAAATTACTTTAAAGTTTCTGTAACGTGTATTTCTTTTATTTAAAATCATATCTATTTTTAATATCCACGCCTGCTATAAATCAAGTAAAGAAAGGGTTGTTGATTTTAGGTTTTACCCAAGTAGCGCGGCAGCTGGAGCCCTCAGAGAGCTCCCAGGGTTTGGCGGGATATATGGCGAAGTTAAAGGTGGTGGACACCTGCCGTCATACAGCCACCGCTACCTTCAGTGTCGAAACCTTTAACGGGGTCAGTATACCTTTAAAGGGAGTCAATTTTAGCAATTTCTTTAGAACTTCTATCAACAAAGCATTCTGAGATTACTGCACTACCTACGTATTAGCAAGTTCAATTTTTCACTCGTATGGAGAGGTCACTTCTTGTCAGTGGCGGGCTAAAAAATTAGATCTACATTCAACACTCGGGGCCATTGAGAAGTAAGGGATCTTTTATGTGCCAGCACCAACTGCGACACTAAACCTACGTTAATTATACCTGTCTTATCCAAAGAATCTGGCTCTACGACCCGCAATGGGATTCGAACCCGCGAGGTGAAGATCAACTCCTTATTCTGGAACACTAGAACAGACGCTCTAACCATTGCCCCGCGCAGGCGACTTGAAATTTATTTAAAATACTGATGTTTTTATTTTTTTCAGCCACCAATCATTACCAATTTTCCGAAAGAAATGTCCTTGCCGGAAACACAGGGCGGAAGTGAGTTGGTTTACAAGGTGGCAGTGTATGACCCCACAGTGCCCCCTGATGCCGTCTGCTGTACATTAGAGAGTGTTCGACCTCAGACACTAAACTTTGAAATAAAACTCATCAATGGGACAGAATTCGTCATTTTTACATATGAAAAGCCAGTATTTGCTTACCGTGACGTTAATTCTTACATGTTGTCTGTGTGTTGTGAGGACGGATTTGGAACCGTCAAGGGCATCTTAAAAATTGACATCACGGAGGTTAAAGAAAAAGAGGTTTACATTCCTCCTAGTGAGTAAAATTTGCTCTGTTATCTAATACACTATATATATCGTTACAAAGTTAAAAATATCTCGGAATTGGTCTGCATATTTCAGATAAACACTCATTCAGATGAAAACTGACACCCTGGCGTATTGACGTGTATTGACCAATACAAGCACCGGGGCAGATCAATATAAATGTTATTTAAAGATCCGTTATTTGATTATTAGCTGCAAGATATACACTGTACATGAATTGGTAGTATTTCTGTAAAAAAAAATTAATTTACTTTTAACTGTTCTGTAGTTTCTAACTTACCTTTGTTTGTGATTTTTAGCTTGGTTCTACAGTGTATACCTTATTTCTGTTTTACAGCCTGGTTCTATACCTCCCTGATCGCCAGTCTTTTGCCTATCTCCACCATGTTCATGATCAGCTGTTTTCTGATGAACTACACCATGTTTTTTGTCGACTGAAAATAAAGAACTGAATCTTTTTAGTGCCCGTTTATGTTATTATTTTCTAAACTTTATACACTTATTTAATAAAAGTCTCAGTATTACAAGTTTTTATCAGTTAAGTAAATTTTATAAAAATTTAAAAAAAAATTATAATATACCCAAATTTCAAAAGTACTTATTCCAAAAATATACATCTGTAAAACTGCATGCACATACCAAAAACAAGAAAAAAATGGTCGTTTCAATGTACATGTACTTGCTATAGTATAATTTTTCCTGCTCGTGGGTCCTCGCTCTCTGAAAAATAAAGATTGTTCGGTTTACAGATTGAGAAACATAAACCTAGAGTTCAGTATTCATAGGCATCGCAACTGTATTAAAAGTCTTCCCTTTACATATTTAGCCCAACGTTCGGCATAGGCCTAACCTTCGAAAGAATTCCTAGCAGAAATGAAGTTCTGTCGCCAACTGAAAGATCTGGGATCCAAACTTTTCAGTTATAAACAAACCCGATTGTGACTAGATGTTTTACATCTATAGAATTAAGAAATCATAGTCAGTATTCTTGCTCTTTTTCTTTCAACTACAGTCTCGCTGAACATGTCATTACTGGTGATGTCAATATACATGTAATTGAAATGTCGGCCTTAATAAAGCAATTATTGTTAAAGGTCCAAAATACAGAAAGTTCGGTCTTTCTATTAGTGATAGAACTTCATTTTCATTATACGTAAATCCTCAAAGATTATGCAAATCATTGGAATAAGTATGAGAAGGAAGACCTGCACTTTTTGTCAGAATGGTTTACTAGTAAGTGTTCGAGAAACTTGAGAAATAACGGAAAAATCCGTCGTCAATTGAGTGTATAAATAATGGACTACCAATCAGTATGAAAAACATCAGTCAGCATTTGACTCAATGATGAATTAATTGTATTTGCTGACAAAGTCATTGTATCGACCATAGAACGTAAGAAATTATGACTTTAAGATAATTCCATCCTCCTATGATGTCATAGGTTTTTGCAGGAACTATTATTAATTTAACTTTATGCCAAGTAGAACAATAAAATTTATAAGAATGCTTTTCAATAAGTGTAATGATAAATATTGTTTTTTTTTAAAAACTCTTATTCAATCTTTAAAAAATGTAACTCCTTCGCAGCGATCTTCATTCAGGCATTTTCATTATTATACTTTTTATGTAAAAAAAAAAGTTTCCCTAGTATTCACAATTCAAATGTATCTTAGAATTAGCAGGTATTTCTGAACTTTTAGCATCAGAATTATGCATTTGAACCAGTTTTTACATAATTTTTGTCGTAATGTTTACAAAAAATATACAGTTTTTTTATGTTCTGTTTATTTATGTCTGCTATCCTAAATAATATGGCGACCTATACATTTTTTGCAACAATTAGTAAATTTAAACTATATTTTTTATACTTTGTTCCATTAAATTTGTGAGGGTGGAAAGACCTTAAACGAGACTGATAATACGCTTGTTTCATCAACTTGTTTGTCAGTAATTTACCTCGTTTTAGAAATTGTTCGTACGTAGAGCATGCTCTTGCATATCGAATCAACTGAGATATATAAATCCGTATGCAGGTGATGAAGGTACTAAGTATATTGCTGCATAAGTAGGGGAAGTTGACGATAGAAAAGTTAAAGTCATCACGTTAATCATTGAGCTTGATTGTTAGATTATCATTAACGTTTTTTTCAAGTAAAATATCCAAATTTGAAACAAATGTGTTAGACTCTGCGGTATCTTTTATCTCGAGCTCACCGGGATATATCGTATCGACAATAAAAGAATGGAAATTACCATTGTTGATTGACAGTACGTCGTAGATATATCTAAATGTCAAGTTGAAGGCCAAAACAAGTGCTTTCTTCTTTTCACGCATGAGATTTTGCACATAATCTGCTTCATATGAATACAAAAATAGGTCTGCTAATAACGGGGTGCAATTGGTACCTATGGGAATTCCAGTAGATTGTTGGAAAACCTGGTCTCCAAAAACAGCATAGATATTGTCAATCAGAAACTCAAGCATCTTTTTGATGTCAACTTCAGAGTACTTGTGTGTACAATCAGAACGTTTTAACAAAATAATTTTGCAAATGACCGATGAAAAGGTAAGTAAATTTACGAGCTCAATTTTTATCGAAAAAGCAGGTGTCATTGATATCAAACAGCCTGGACTTTAATTTGTCGTGGGGACTGGTTGTGTATAAAGTTGAAAAGTTTTTAAGCTGTTGATTTTGGTAAAATCTTGTGATTTCAAATTGTCCAAAAGGTCCTTGGAATTTTTAAGTATCCACATCTGATTTTCACCACTTATTCAGTATATTGAAACACAGTACTCTTGAAGTTTCTCCTTCACTACTGTTAATACTTTAGTGAGGAGTGAAGAAAGATGCTTGATTGAACATTACCACTTGTAGAATTAAATCCAAGTTCTTCTTATTTATAATTTATACGTATAATGAGCCTTACAAACGAAGACAATTTTGTTACCTGCTTTGTCAGCAGGGACCAGTCCCCATTGATCAAGAAATCTATCTAATTCCTTTATCACTTCTGGATTTTTGAATACAGAAGGATACTACATGCTTTTCCTATTGCCCCTCAATCTTTTAAAACGCAATTTTAACATGGATCTGATACATTTAATCCATTCTGACAAAGTGTCAAAGCCCTTTTTCATATCTGGTCCATCGCTTGGCGTAATCTTCAAAAGAACCCAAAATATTTACGAAATTCCGACGCCAGTTGAAGGATCGGGGTTCCCTATATTTAGGACCTTTTAAAATAAATGCTTAAAGGTCCTCATATTATTAACGACATAAAGTCACCTGTAATAATGTGTCCAGCAGGACTATAGTTATAGGGTGAAGAAGAACAAGAACATGATGAATTATTATGTTTCAGATACTCGACATCCAGGCTATGTCAAGTTTGTTTTGTAATTAAAAAGGTCGATGTATATTTGTAAGATATATACAAAGTGTAGTCTTTAACTGTAGTTAAAGATTCGTATCAGAAAAATTAATTAAAAGGCAAAATGCATTCCGTTTTCACTAAACCTAAAGTGATGAGAGAGTAAGAGAGATTACATGAACAGTTCCAGCGGACATGGCCTTTTAATAATATCGTTTAGAAGAATTTGATTTTAATATTATAGCATCCGGAAATCCAACGTTTTCTCACATATCACTTTCCAAGGATGAATTTCTTCAAAATTACATTTCAGCGTTTAATACTTTTAACATACCAGTCAACCAATGTGAGTTTAATTAATCTACCCCATCTGTACTGGATTCCTGAACTTCATAAAAACTTCATGAAAATTATATGTTTCACAAACAGATACAAGTACTTTACGGCAAAGTCTTTACCGAGTCCAGCAAATGCCCTACCAAGCCCCTTTCTTTACTCCTTACAAAAATATTAACTACTATAAAAGAAAAACTTCAAACGGAATGTGCTAGAGCATATTCTAGTGGGAATCAGATGTGGATCCACAGAAACAAAGAAATTTATTTTAATTTATGGAACCTAAAAATTCTTAATTCTCTCAAAAATCTATAACATCAAAACTAAAGATTTTTACGAGGGGTGATCAAAAAATTCGCGAACTATCTCTATATCTACAAAACCACAATTCGGATTAGAAAAAAAATCGGCACAGGCATAGCCATACACAAGTTCTATATAAATAGCATATGCTGAATAAAGTTTTGCTCCTTGTTTGTGACGTCACAATGTGAAAATGACGTCACTATGCAGGTCACTTGTGACGAAAAATGGTTGTCTCAGTCGAGCTCGTTCAACAAACGACTGTAAAATTTATATATCTTAGAAATCCCTTTGAAGTAGCGTATAATAATTTGTACACAGTTTATTGAGACATACACTGTATGACTTCCTATAAATTCAATCAATGATTGGATTGATCGTTTAAGTGAAGGAAGGCAGATGGTTAAAAATGATACTTGTTATGTTGCCCAGTGAGAGCAAGTTTGAAAAGAGATGTATTTTTATTTAAGCAATTTGCTATCAAAGACCACCAATTTACACTCTGAAAAATATATGAATGTTTCAACAATAATATAATTACCAAATACCTAAAATATCATTAATTTTACTTTAGATTTTAAACATATTACATGTGATAAAAAGGAGGCACCCATTCTCTATACACCTTGGACAAACGTCTCTCCCGAGACAGAATATTTTTGGAAAGGATAAAAATTCTTATCCACCCATTCTGTTGCCGAGATTTGATCATTTCTGACAAATGAACTGTTCTTGTTATAAATATTAACTTACATGGAAAGAAATATAAAACTCAGAAAAATCTTTCAGTTTTTGTGACAGAACGCTACGGAGGTGGTCACGTGACCGCCTATATCACGTGATTTGCGCATGAGCAGAATGGTGACAGATGTACATTAAAATTGGAGAGGACTAATTAAGGAATCATGCACTGTCTAGTTCGTATAGTATGCTAGGGCATCAACGATAGTGGGAAACATGGGATGATTTAAGCAAAACGGGCTTCGCCCGTTATGCTTTTATCCCATGTTTCCCACTATCGTTGATGTCCCTGGCATACTATACGAACTAGACAGTGATTTCTTATATTTCCGTTTCACTGTGAAATAAAATTGTAGATTTATATTTTTAAAATGTTGACATAGATTTAAATTACATGAAGACTCCCTTGCCAATTTCCATACCCCTCTCCCACTGACGTCTTGAACACAATTGCAGCCGCACGAGATTTTCATGCATATTTGGCATCCTTGGCGTCAGACACAGAGACAGATGCAGATGCATATTAGGCCTCCCCAGCTCCTGACCTTTCGACCTGCCTAATTTACATTCCGACAGGTTTATCAAGAAATTAACTCCGCTAAGTTTTAAAGAGTTATCACAGAGACAAAAATAAGAAATGGAAATATTTTAAAGTATATTCAACACTGAAACCAAATATTGTTTCTTTTATGGAAGTTATTCAATTAGTTCGCGAACTTTTTGATCACCCCTCGTACACTACACCTCCAAAGTTAAATTCAAATCTAGACATTTTGATATCATAGACAACTGCTACTTCAATTTCAAGTTTTCCAACGAACTGTTAGAAATGCGATGAGCACGATTTGTACTCCTTTATAAGCAGACCCCTTATACATGTATATTCATATGAAGCAGATTTAGAATTTACTGAGTATATTCAAAAACTTCTATATGAGAAGAGGAATATACTTTCTGTGGCCTTCAATTCGACCATCGATGTTTTATCAATTAAAAATAATTATTTTCAAAATTATAATTTTGTTTAAAACATTTTGATTGTACACACAAACACTATGAAGTTGATATCAAAAATATATAGAACCATATTTAACTAGAAATTTGTCTATTATCCAAAAACAAAATAGTGTAATTATAGTTCAAGTAATGTATATATATATAGGGTTTGTATAAGAACATCCAGAGTTTAATACCTTTCTTTCTCTCCGTCTCCTTTCTTCTGTCTTTTGAGTGAATGTTTATCTGTATGTATGGGTGAGTGACTGTGATTAAGTTATAACACCCCATACCCCCTAGTCACTGGCAGGTTGGGTTGTAGGGGTAATGTAAAATTCTGGCTTTATATATTTGAATAAATGTGTGGGGAAAAAAATATGCTTGAGTTTCTAATTCACAATATCTACATGACTTTTTGTGTACACGTATGTGATTTCTGGAGACAAATCGGGATCTTTCTACAATTCATTGGAAATCGCATGGGTACCGATTTTGCCCCGTTATCAGCAAACCTTTTTTGTATTCATATGAAGCCGATTTTTTTTTTGCGTAAAAAGAAGAAAATACTTGCCTGGTCTTCAACTCGACATTTAGATATATCGACGATGTTTTGTCAATTTTAACACAATGGTTATTTCCATTCTTATGTCGATACGATATATCCCGGTGAGCTTGAAATAAAATATACCATCGAGTAGGGATGTGCGATTTTATCGGTATACCGGTATATCGCGATTTTTTAATGCGTTATACGTATCGTGATACGGAGACCTAAATACCGGTATTTAGGTACATATTATAAAGTCCAGAAATTATTTATTAATTTGTTCAATCTTTCAAATTACAATTATAGAAAGTCTAAAAAAAAATGTTGTGAAAAGAACAGCATCTTACCAACCAAACATGATTAATTTCATGCATATAAAAAATTCCAAAAAAAGAAGTGAAATTCTGTTTTTCTAGCGTATTTTTACGAAAAATAATGACTATTCATTTAAAATCATTGTAAAAATAGCTTGTAAAAATATCATGTTATTATCGTGATATTTTGAGAAAAAATCGTGATATATCGCGAAACGAAATTTCTGGCGATACCCATCCCTACCATCGAGTCTGTCTACTTAATATTTGGATATTTTACAAGAAACGTTAAAGGTAATCTAACAACCAAACTTTATGATTATATACGTTATAATTTTAAATTTTGAATCGCCAACTTCCCTAAACTAATGCAACAATACATGTGTGTAACTGCATCACCGGCATAAGGGGTTTATATCTATCAGCTGATTCGATACGCAAGAGCAAGAACTTGCTCTACATGTACGTATGTATAATTTCTAAAACTATGTAAATTATTGACAAACGAGTTGATGAAACAAGAATATCAACCGTCTCGTTTAAAGTTTTCATTTCGTAAGTTAACTATGGTCGATACAAATCAATGACCTTGTCAGTAATTGCTGACTGGAGTTTTTTAAGGTCTTCCGTCTTCACGGAAGACCTTATAGCGATTCTATTGTTTCTTATTATTATTATTTTTCTGACCATCTAATTTTGTGCACGCGATTTCTCGAAGACTACTGGATGGATTTTCATGAAATTTGCTGAAACAATGTATTGTTATCTGAAGTTATTTCATCCGAGAGATTTTTTGGAAATTTTTCTCTGGTGCCAAGTTACGGACAATTTTCTGATTTTAAAATGCAATTTTGTCTTCAGTTAATCTCAAGAACGGTAAAAGATATCAATGTGAAACTTTCAGGGATTATAGATCGTGATAGATACTATCCAGGACGCGACCTTTTGTTAGTCGTCAATACTTCCTGTCGTTAGGAGATGCGAATTGAAAAAAGCTTATTTTCTAACTTTTTTGTTTTCCATTATTTATTATTGATTTTTGGAATATTAATAGAGACCCTTCTATATAAGCTTACTATATAAGTTGCTTGAATATTGGTTAATCTGAACGCTAGATATTAATATTTGAAAATCTGAAGCGGGCCCAAGATGGCGGCTGTCTCTGTTGACTCCGCCATTTCGCGAGTAGGGGGTTGTGGAGGCAGCTGAGCGTTTGATTAAACCATTCTGACATAAGGATACATGAAATAGAAAAAACTACTTGGACTTTCACGTAGTAGTACGTTGTAATTACGTGTCAATCTTTAAACTTTATTTCCATTTCACTGCTTTAGTGTAACTGGGCTAGATACGATATGTAATGTGTACAATGTGTTAAATATACCTTTTAACGTTGAAATAAAATAAAGTAGTAGTATTTATTTGGTATCATGTCATGTCATAAAGGCGATAAGAACGTTTCATTTATTTAATTTCATTGAAGCTATCACACCTATTTGATAGATCAGTCCAAAGAAAAGGCGTGAATATTTACTCGTGACGTTTGGCGCGAAATTATGAACAGTGGCCCGCCTTTTATAATTCTTAGACAGGTGTACTGTTGCAAATGTATACACAAGTATATCTAGAGCAGTGCTCCCAATAGCTTAATGGTTTGCGCTTTAATAGATCACGTAGTAATTACGTTACAATTCTGTGTCATGATTTATTCCAGTGTCTTCTCAAACGTCCTCTGTAACTGGTTTTGGTTGGTTCTCAAAGTAGAAAAAGAAAAGACTAAATGTGCAAATGAGAGATACCTATTATCATTTGTTTTGCAAGACGGAAAAACATATCTTAAATCATAGTTATAAGTTACAGTTTTTCAAGAAACAATATCGATGCATATACATAGTAAGTAAAAAGCGTAGAACCACTGATTTTCCCATGCACACTTGTGTGATATTAAACGATTAGAAAAAAAACAAAAATAAGAAAACCATTTTAATAAGACCGTCTAATGGAGTTTATATTTACATTCTTTTCTCAAAGATCTGAATCAAGTTATTGAACATAAATGGTATCTGATTCCTTGACTGTCGTAGAGCAAGGCATGTTTTTCGGCGAAACATTTCAACCTTTTTATGAAAGTGTAACTAATCGGCATAGTTCACTCCTGAGACGGGAAATAAAAAACAATTAAATTACAGTCATTTCAGTGCTTTTGTGTTACTTTTCTATAGAATGTGTACAATGTGTTAAATATATTTTCTAAACCTCGAAATGTAGGCTATGAGAACGTACTTTTTTCTTAATTTCATTGAAGCTATCACACCTATTTAATAGATCAGTCCAAAGAAAAGGCGCGAAGATTTAACGTGGTGCTTGGCGCGAAATAATGAATAATGGCCCGTCTTTTATAATTCTTAGACAGGTGTACTGTAGAAAAGTATACACAAGTACATTTAGAGCAGAACTCCCAATAGTGTAATGGTTAGCGCGTTGGGGATAAAAATTAAGGAAAAAAGCGGATTGGATTTTCACGCTGGCAACCTGGATTCAATTTGTGACCAAAATTTTTAATCACTTCTCAGCTCGACTTTACGAGTTATTTTTTTTTTTCAGAATCGGACGGAAGACCTCTCGTTGCTCGCAACGAGATCGTTTCTAGTTTATAATAATTATTACAGGCGCGTAGCATCGTTTTTGAAAGTGGGGGGGGGGGGAGCATCCAGAGAATTTTTTTTACTTACCTGAAAAAGGAAAAAGTTGCCCAAACCCGAAAATCCTATTTCGTGGGGGGGGGGGGGGGGACTTTTTCTCAGTGTCAACTACTTTCAGTATCAATTCTAATACTACATTTTCGGTACATCACTAAAAGTGGTCGGGCATTCAATTAACATTTCCTATAGTATAAGTAAGGTTGGGAAAAAAAGTGCCCCCCCCCCTGTTGCTACGCCCCTGTATTATGCCATTATTTACACGCTGAATTGTCGACGGATTTTTCCGTTACATCCCGATCATGACAAGAATCACACGGAGGTTGTGACCGGGGATCCTGCTCAAACCTCTATGGCACCTTATCCCATATCTGATGGATTGGAGGTCCGTGGTTTGCTCTGATCCTATTTTGTATCGTTTATTGGGCTTTTGAGGTTGAAAAATGTTCGTTATCTCCATACATTTCACAGTGTGACCTATATATATAATATAACAAATATTTTGGCTCAGAACTTATTCATGTTATTTATGTACATGAATTCACGATCATGATTATACATTTATTAAAACTATCTGATTTATCCCCCCACACCCCCTAGCCTGTTTATATATTTTTACATTGACCTAAAGTATATATATAATCTTTCTCAACAATCTACAAACCTTTCTGTCCTAGCTGTTTTATATCATGTACCAGGCCCATCGGACCGTTTCATTTTTGATCGGGTTCGATATTCCAATGTACTCGACATGTAAACACGACGTGGGGATCAATGCGGTGCGGATGAGGGAATAAGAATCTCTATTAACATGGAAAGTACAGGACCAGAGAGACCTGTTAGAATCGACGAAGTCAATGACTTCTTCACTTACATTGCCACGGTAAGAACAGTAACGTTAGATGCATATCGTCAGAAATGATGTTGGAACATTCGCGAATGTTGTACACACTGTAAACTGCGTATATATATAAATATTTATTAATCGGTGGGACAAATCCGATCCACCAGTTAGAGATAAAACAAATATGCACATTCAATATTTGATTATGCCTATGTTCAAAAGTTTGTTGTGCAACATGTAATGATCAAAAACGACCGCTGGTCAACTGAACAGGTACTGGGCACGAGCACTGGAAGTTTCATGTAAATATTGAGTATGTGCATGTGCAAGTTTTTTTTGTACATACATATACTCAATATTTACACTTCAAGTGCCTGTGGTACTGGGTCCTGGTTTGACCGTGAAGTGTCAAGGAATATTACCAACACTATTGATATAATTATCATATTATGTATAAAAGCAAATTCAGCATGTAGGTATACATATCTAGAAATCAAGACAAGTACCTGTGATCAGCTGCTCCTAACAGAATAAGTGAGCATAATCTGGACAAAATCTAATGGCATAATTGCATCTAGGAAAAGCATGCTAAGCCAACATACCTGAGGTCCTCCCAAAGAAAAATAAGATGTTGTTGAAGGGGAGCCTTGTTCATAGTTTATTCAGATCAACTTTCATTTAGTAGTGTAAGGAACTTTCTTAAAAAAACTCACAATGACGTTTTATCTGAGTAGATTGACTGGACAGAGAAGTGGCTGATAGCACTCCTCATGTTCCATATCACCTGTTTCTTCCTGATCCTTGTGACTCGTAGAAGTGGAGCAATCCAGGCTGTTATATTTGTTATTTTACGTAAGTACAGATACATATTCTGCATTAATAAATCTGGTAAAGGAGAAAGCCACATTCCAAACCCTTACAAAGTTATCAAACTTTAGGATGCATATTCCTGTTGACTTAAATTTGCTAACATTTGAACTCCTGTGATTTATGCTACCTATCTGGAGTATTAATATTAATTGGTATTTCTTTGCAATCACTAGTGAATTCAGAGTGTTCCATTTTTTAACCTCTATTGCAGTTTTGTCTGTGTATTTTGCTGAGAATTTAAATGAGCTGGCAGCTAAAAATTGGAAGTAAGCATTTTTCCATTTGTGTAAATTGATTACAAACAGAATCTGTGATTAAAACATTGCTTTTACTGTAGTGTTTTCCAATGCGTAAAAGTACAGTGATTAGTTTTAGTTATTACTTCAGTATGAAAACTTAAATGTAGTGCAACAGCACCACCCAATCACGTTGTGAAATGTTTTCATGATAAGTTCAAAAAAATCATCATGGTAATTATTCAATCTTTAATTAATGTTGTGTTATTTTTCTTTTTTTTAGACTTTTTACGAAGGAGCAGTACTTTGACAGCAATGGGTTGTTCTTCTCTACTGTCTATTCCACACCTGTCCTGTTCAACTGTCTGTTTTTACTGGTAAGTATTTGACTAGCGTTACTATCTTACACTAAGATCAATTCAGTGCAGAGAGAACTGAAGACTCCGAAATATTTATTGTCCGCCATTGAGAGAGCTTTCAGAAAGACCGTGAAAAGTGGTGGCTTGGATTAAAACTTAACTGCTAGCCAAAATAAAACACACCTTACTGCCTACTCACATGCAGATCTTCATTTCGGATATTTATCATTTGTCGCTAACAGTATTGGAATACTGTGCATAATTAATCATCAAGTCAACATCTTTTTTTAAAATTCATTAATGCTTAAGATAAATTTGTATTTAATCCTGCTTGGGGTTATGTGCTTTTTAAATTCACATCCATTCTAAGTAACATCAATGTCCGAAATCTTTGTAATTTTCTACTGATTATCAATTTTTTTCTAATTTGTTTGTTTTTTTTTTTAGTTTATCTGGATGTCAAACCTTGGAGCAGCTGTGTCTCAGATGAGAAGGGTGAAAATGGATGCAAAAAGAAAAGCAGAGGAAAAGAAAAAAGAAAAGAAAGAAAACTAACTCCAACCTTATTTAGGATTTTATCTCAATATTAATTATTTATAATTTGTTCTTTACAATGTTCATTTGTATAAAGATGAATATGAAAATTATATGTTCATCAGTTAAGATGCAGATGTAAATTATATAGCATTATTACATATGGATGTATATCCTCACTTGTACATTTGCAATAAAATTGTGGAAAAAGATTCAAGTATCGAAAAACTTTGGCAAAGAAATAGATGTATGCTATTTTTAGATTAGGACATTAAACAATACTCTTTGATTGGTGTACAGTATCACACTAGGCATATCAATTTTATCGTGTATTGAAATTCTACATGAAATCTCGGGGATTTTTGCTGCTGTTGTGCAGTTTGTGTTGAAGTGCAATAAAATTCATCTCAATACTACAGTGAATTTCTTGAGTATCTTGAATAAAATGTTAGCTGTTTAAAATTGTAAAAAGGTAACATTTTGCATTAAAGCATCCTGATCAGTGTTGTAGTTTTTATGTCCCCATAATTGAAGATTCAGGAGAATATGTGGTGTTTGGACTGTCTGTTTTCTCTACAAAAACTTTGGCCTTGCATATAACTTGTGAATGGATGGTACTAGGCCTAGGGATGTCATTTTCATGTGAATTTTTTGTGACAAGACCTTTGTTTAGGTAAAAAAAAGATTTATCCTTGTCCTTCAAGATTAATTTACTTTTTCAAAATTTTACCAATTTTAAGCTTGGCTATAATTCTTGAAGGACTGGTTCTGTGACTTTTTCTATTTCAAAGTAATACAAGGCTTTTTAGAGTTCCAACTTTTTTTTTTTACCTCTTGACCTTGATCTAGAGTATGACCTACTTTTGTAAAACTTCTACCTTGTTCATAACTTTTGAACAATTGACTTTTTGATTATTTATATATTCCCTTTGACAAGACAATTTGTTTTTGTACCATAATTTTTTTTTTACCAAATGACCTTGAACTATGACCTACATTTGAAAAGCTTTAACCTTGGTCATATTTTCTGAATGATTGGTGCTAGGGCTTTCATATTTCACACATATATTCCTTGTGACCAGACCTTTCTTGACCACAAGCTGTCATACTGGGGCATAACCATTTTTTTGTGCCTAATTTAGTAAAGGTTGATAATCCTAAATGAATGTACAAGACTATAGAAAATCCTTTAATGAATAGAAATTTTATTGCTATTCAAATTATACATAATAAATAAATAAGAAGTGTCTAAAAGTTAACAGATATTATACTTGTATATCACAGAACTTGAGGCTGTTTAAAGTGTTAATGAATATCAACATTGTCTGTGTGGAGGGTCCATGGCTATGTGTCTCGGTAATAATCGTTGAAGTTGAGTCGCAGCAGGAAGTCCTGGAGATGTGACTGGTAGCCACGCTTCACAAGTTTACTGATCACTATAAAATAAAACAGATTTTGTTCAAATTTGGCTTTTTGCAGATCCTTATGATGAAAACATGGTTTTAAAGAAAGCCAAACAGCATCTGTTTACCGCATTGATTAAAATGATGGCTCACCAACGGACAATACATGTATCAAAATTAAGATTATTTAAGATCATTCTAATACAGGAATAGAAATTTAAAGCCAGAACATAACTTTAACATCTAATGAAAGAAAAAGTGAGCAAGCTCATATACCCCACGCTCCCCCAAAACTCAAAGTGCTGAAAATCCCGAAAATAAGAAAGGAATCGGAATTTCCCAGTTATATTAACATCTGCACAGTTTTCTAAATATCTGTAAAGTTTGACAAAAATCCGTGCAGCGGTGTAAGAGGAGTTGCACTGACAAACTGTTCATCTCTATATTCAAGGTATGGCCAAAAATCTAAGTTGAAAAGTGTGGAAATTCACGGAAAAAATAAAAGGAATCGGAATCTCCTGGTAATATGCACATCTATACATTGTGTCCTAAATATCTGCAAAGTTTGACGAAATTCTGTGCAGCGGTGTAAGAGGAGTTGCACTGACAAACTGTTCATCTCTATATTCAAGGTATGGCCAAAAATCTAAGTTGAAAAGTGCAGAAATCCCAGAAAAATAAAAATCGGAATTTCCTTGTAATACCCTGGTATGCACATCTACACATTGTGTAAAATGCAAACCCCCTAAGTTGAAAAGTCGGAATTTCCTTGTAATACCCTGGTATGCACATCTACACATTGTGTCCTAAATATCTGCAAACCTTGATGAAATTCTGTGCAGCAGTTTATGAAGAGTTTCACTGACAAACTGTTCATCTCTATATTCAAGGTATGGCCAAAAATCTAATTTAAAAAGTGCGGAAATTCCCGGAAAAATAAAAAAATCGGAATTTCCTTGTAATATGCACATCTAAACATTGTGTCCTAAATATCTGCAAACTTTGATGAAATTCTGTGCAGCAGTTTATGAGGAGTTGCGCTGACAAACTGTTCATCTCTATATTCAAGATAAGGCCAAAAATCTAAGTTAAAAAGTGCGGAAATTCCCGGAAAAAATTGAGGAATTGGAAATTCCTGGTAATATGCACATCTACACATTGTGTCCTACATATCTACAAAGTTTGATGAAATCCTGTGCAGCGGTTTAAGAGGAGTTGCGCTGACAAAAAAACAGGACTGACAGACTGACTGACACTCTGACGGACAGGTCAAAATCATTATACCTCACGCAACTTGTTGCGTGGGGTATAATATCCTACTGCAATTGATTTCAGTGACATAATAACTTGTATCAGGGTCATATCATAACAAACTATAAATCTGAGCAAAATATACTGTTGGTTTGAATGCTTTCCAATTTAAGATTTTATAGCCCGGACATGATTTGTAAAAGAATGTCAAAGATAGGCAACATGCAGGCAAAAACCGCAAAAATATGACACCATAACAAGAGGCCACAATGCTCATTTGAGTAACTTTGGCCCTGCTGCTCTTCCTCCGACAACCCCCCCTCCATCCTTTGTAATAGTGCTGTGGCCCAAGCCATACACCAGGGGGTAATGATTTGAACAATGCAGATTGATAAATGCTTTACAGCTTCATATAGCTAAGACATACTTTAGATTATTAAGGACTAAAACTGACCTTTGAAGAGAAAAATGGAATACTGCCTGAAATTTTGGAAACACTTGAGCATGAGGTTGAAGTTGGCATGAGATACCTCCCCCGTGGTTTTATCCCTCCTCCAGTCTGCAGCCACTAACAGAGTACGGAACTGAAGGATTAGGCTAAACATGTCACGCATTATCTTCATTATTTTGGCTGCTTTTGTGTTCAACAAACACCTGTAATAAAAGATAAGGAAGTTTACTCTCATGTTTAAATGAAGCAATAGTCGGTTAAATTTAAAAAAAAAAAAAATGGGTCTTGAAATGCTTTTAAAAACTTCAAAATAAAACAATAAAATCACTGCATGTGCCCTGATAAAACTATCAAACAAATGTCTTAAAACATGCATCTTGACTGCGAGACATGATCAAACCTGAATATGGCACGGTCAAGGTAGTCGTCATGAACTCGGATCAGGTCATCCAGGTTTTGTACGTCCGACTTCAGGGAAGCTTTAAATTCGTTCCAGGTGACAAAAATAACTTGATGTGAAATGTATCCCTGCATTACTCTCACAAAATGCTGCATTTCTTGTCTAAAGAAGCATGGGAAGAGCAAAAGATTTTTCGTGTTTTCAGATACATCTTCAGTTACACTGGTCATAATTTATATATTACTGATAAAAAATCTTGCATTTCACAATTGCAATATTTCGTAATTTCTTCAACAACAAAATCTTCGGATATGTACACACATATATATTCTGTGGTATAAATACTCCATGTATATGTAATATTATGATTGCTGCTGTTGACAGAGCCAGATTTATTTACAATGTATCCATTAACCAAAGTGCTGCTTTCAGTTCTTAAACAGTAATTAACTACCTACCTGTAAAGCTGTAGACGTCGGAACTGAGAGGCATTGCCAGCTTTGTGAAAAAGAGCTGTAAATAGAGGATATTCAATGTTTTGTAGTTGAATATGGAATTTATTTCACAAGTGGGACGGCATTTTTTGATATTTTCAAGAGTGTGAAGCAGGAGTGAAAATATCAAAAAATCCTGTCTCACAAGTGAAATGAATTCCATATTTAACTACAAAACATTGAATTTTCTGTTTATTACATTTTAAAAAATTTCTTTGATTTTTTTTCCTTTGCCTCTGTCTTTTTGAAATACAGTCATAGGCTACACGATGACATAGTTGAGCGGTTGAGACGTCATAGCTAAGTGAGGTGAAAACATCGTAAACATGGATTTAGCAACCAAGAGCTAGGTTCACTTTGTGCAAAAAATGGCCCTGTACTTAAATCAATTATTTGACTATTACCCTCCTACCTATTTCATATATCAAAATAAAGTAGAGCCTAAGTGCTTTCATTTCCTATTATATATAATAATTAAACTTCTTTGTGAGAATCCAGGTATTGGAAATCAGGCTTTAAAAAAATGCAATATTCTTGAATTTTTCAGAAAACATGCATATTTGACTACCTTCAGCAAAGAATAACAATATGAGCACAGTCCATGATCCAAAAATTAAAACTTGTTTTTTGATCTTGGATTTTAGGCCATTTTCAAAGGTATTTATAGGATATGGGAAATTGGCACATTTTATGACATCATAATGCATTGACTAAAGGGAAAATTAGGTCATGTTCAATAGATATTAAGTCAACGAGAGTCCATGTTATAAATCCGGCATTTTCGGCCTAAACTAAGCAGTTTTGATTTTTCAGAAATTCTCAGGGCCAAAAAAGGCCCTAAGTTGCTCTTGCTCTTTGAGGTAATTTTGGCAGTTTTATTCTCTGTCAGAATGGTTTATTTACTTCTATCTATCTTATATCAGGTTAAGGAAGATTTTTTTTTACTACACTCTCAGTTATGGGAAGGAAAATCTCGAGTTTTACCGCACTTCTGATATTTGTCACATAATTTCTATTCAATGAATAAATTACAGTATTTCACTGGTAAAAATGTAATAATATCAAAAACACCATGAAGAAAAAAAACAAGCTGATAACACTAAAGGAACACTGGAATTTCGTCCTGATTTTTTAATACTGACCTGCTCGTTTGAGTCTATGCCAGACATCTTTGAGCACCCACACCGTTTGTTTCTGTAGCACCATGAAGGAGAAGATCTGGTTGTATTTGTTGACAGACTCCTCTGTGATTACAATGTTTACTGGCCAGGATACCTGCAAAGGAATTCATTATCTACTGTTAACACTGTATATTTACTTAGTGTTGCAGCACATCTAATACATGTATATCCCTTTTTGTACAGAATGTTACTATTTGCCTAGTATTGTTATGTTCTACCATGAAACATATCAGTTTTAAACCATGTATATTAAACATGTAACATAATGTGGGCTTTACATACTGTATCTGCTATCTACTATAAAGAGTTTTAATATATGTAAGGTATAAAGCCATACTTACTATATAACGAAGTTCCATACAGTCTAAAACAGACCTCCCTATAATATAGGAAAACAAATTACCATTTTATAAAATTATTTATGACAAGTAAAAAAGTGTACAAGGCGCATTTCAAAAGTTCTGGCAACTGTTTAATAAAAAATTAACCATTTTACGGAAATTGTTGAGTTTGAAATCATTGGAAAGATCAGAAAAATATACACATGCATATTGTGACGTCACGTTATAATTTTTATGATGTAATATTTCATACAATTGAGAGCTAAAAAAAAGGGTGAAAATCCAGCAATATCATGTAAATAAAAATCTTAAATGAATGTCGATTATAGCATAAGTGGACATAAACCGTGCTAGTAAACAAAGTTAACAAACCATACAATGAAATATGGAACTGCTGATACACAGTACCATAGTCCTCCTCCATCTCTTTGCAAATTAAAATTTTCTTTGAAATATTTTTTCAAATAAGCCTTTGGCAGTACTTTTACGATTGTCTCATATGGATAAAAACGTGACTTTTCAGTATGCTAAACATTCTATACTCTGACATCATTTTTGGAGTTATTACGTGATAAAAATTACAACGTGACGACACCATATGTGCATATTTCTGTGATCTTTCCAATGATATCAAACTCAATAATTTCCATAAAATGGTTAATTTTTTTATTAAACAGTTGCCAGAAATTTTGAAATACCCATTGTATTATACAGATTACTGCTTAAACTTTATTGTTTTTACATTTACTGTATGAACAAAGAAATATGATGCTAATTAAATATATCTGGACTTCAGTATCTCAAACCCCAAATCTTAAATGCCAGAAATATGTTGAAGTAATCTGGGCACCCTAACCTCCTATTCTATTTTACCCTCTATATCTCAAATCGCCAGATAACTTTTTTTCCTCAGATCTGTCAAATTCCAGTTAATGAGTTTTGACTGTGAGTTTTGATATGGCATTACAGAATTACAACAATTATTCAAGTGTGATAAAACCAAATGTTTCAGCTGTTCTCCATATAAAATTGTTACAGCTTTACCACTTCTTTGCATTGCAACAGATCTATCACAACCTGATGAGTATGAACACCAACCTTTAGCTGGGATATGTCCTGGAGGATACTTGAAGGCAAAGCTGAGATTTTCAGCCAGTTTATCATCTGTTTGTGTGGTGGACTTGAGTGCCTTGGATAAGGCACCATTTAGAAACAGGGGTGTCAACATCTCTCGTGCACTTACAGGGGAAGAAATCTATCATGAAAATATCACTAAAAGTTAGATTTTTTTTTACATGTGCAAACATTTTGAGACAATTAAAAGTGACTTTTAAAGTCCCGTTCAGTCACATGTAAGATTGTACCATCCCTGCCCCATTTTATTTAATATTTGCAACAACCTTTTCAAACAACATATCACTCAGCATCTGAGCGAAGTCTCCATTTTCCATAAGGAGGTAGCGCCTCAGAGCTTTAAAGTGGTCCATAAGACGTAGCTCCACAAAGAAGTAATCCAACAGACTCTCATTCACCAATGAAATCCTGTAAAACAAACATGGTAAAATCAACCAATGGTAATCCTGTATACAAATTTGGTTAAATCTACTGTGTTTCTTGGTCAGATATTTGATGCTAAAATAAGTATTTTGGCTCTTCTTTCAATAAAAAAAATAAATTTCTTTATTTTACATTCTCATACTTGCCAACCTCCAGCATGTAAAAATCTGGTCATGACCAGATTTGGAAAGTAAAAAATCTGGTCATAACGCGTAACGACATTCACGACATATTTACCATGATTAAATTTTATACATAATTATATATATACAAAGTATTTGTGTAAATTCTTTTATTGAAAAAGCTTTAATTTACAATGACAAAAAATTCATACATAATTTGATTAAATTTACATGTTAAAAAAGAGAATTGAAGGTTTCATATTTCAGTATTGACCTGAAGTAAGTGTGCATTTTTTTTTTAAAAAGCCTTTTCAGCTTCTGCTAAATTTGAAAGTATACCAATTTTAGTTTTGAAGTTATTTTTCCTCTCTCATTAATTAACTACTGCAATATGTATATATTAAATGTGAAGTTAGGCCTACACTGTTTTCGATCACTTTATATAATGAAAGTTTTTTTTCCCAGATTACTTGATGTGTACATAAATATTGTTTCTTTTTTTGGTTCAATCAGAGACATGTGTTTGGTTCAATTTGTGCTGGCCCTGATAACGATATAGTTCACAAGCCATTTTAATTGACTTCAAACATTGATTTGTCAAAACAACACCCAGTTAATTGTTTACACCTGCACTGATAATAATACTTTTAAAGGTTTTTAATTATTTTTTTGAAAAATTCAGTTTATGAAAAGCATGACCCGCCGGGTCATAAAAATTAATCGGGTTATAAATGTACAAGGAGTTGGCAACTATATTGTGTGTTACAAGGGAAATGTTACATAAGTTATCTTGGTAAGGCATCTCTCCATGATCTCTGTCAGGGGCAGATAATCATACACATCCACATCTGTCATCTGAGATATCCCATAATCCCCATGACCTCCGTAAACCATACCTGATGACATCATTAGCAAATCAACAACAGGGGGCTGGCCTGCCAGAATATAAAGTATTGTAAAATTGAAGATCAGGTACAAGTAAACAGTTTTTAAAAAAGAAACTGGCATTTAAATGTAACTGAATTCACAAACAACTATTTAGAGTACATTTAGTTTTCTTTGGTAAATAAATAATTTTGTTGAAGGCTTAATAAATTTTTCATGCCAAATTTCAGTTTATTTTATACATGTGCATGGAGTTTTATATTGTTTCTTACAGCATATTTCAAAGTTATTACAGGGGTGTCTGGATTTTCAATTGAGACATTTGTCAACAAAAAACACATTCATCTAAATTAATATTTGCAAAATGTTGAAACAAATTGAATATTTACTAGAGTTAAAGGATTATTAAGATGAAGACATTTCAAATAAATTTAAGAAATGTTAAGTTTGCCTACCTTTATCTCTCTTCAATCCATACAGCAGGGCCTGGACAGTAGAGTCTGAGGAGTGACCATAGACGTTCTGTCGTTTGAATTTCTCCAGTCTGGCCTTGTCTGTATCTACCCACTCAGACTCCTTCGTGGATGACATCACACTAGAGAACTTGATTCCTGACCTTGGAGCATCACTGGCCTCCGATTCCTTTGTGGCAGACATTTTTTTGCTCATTTTAATTCTGGGTTTGATTCCAAAGTCCTTGTAGTCAGATTCCAGAGATGCGTAGATTTCCTCTGGGCGTTTGAGCCGTGGGACGTTGATCTGGACTTCCTGTTTAGACAGCTGGCTGACGTGTCCATACAGACTAGCTGGCTTCACTTTCCACTCTTTCCCTTGAGTTTCAGCTGATACACCTGTCCCAACCTGACCTTTAAGCTTTGGGAAACTGACCTCTTTAGTTTTTGTGGACTCCTTTGTGGCGTTCCTATCACCATGTGACTTTAGATGGGGTTTGTATTCCTTAGATTCAGTCTCAGTTGTTGCACTCATATGACTGGAGAGCTTAACTCCGATCTTGGTACTCTTTATAGGTTCCGACTCTTTAGAGGAATGTCTGTCAGACACAATGTGAATGTGTGGTTTGGCTGATGTAAGGTCAGTAGTTTCTTTAGATGGATGATGCTCGGGGAAGACATGGATGGTAGGCTTGTTTGTGGATTCTTCACTCTCCATGTTTACCCTCCTCCCTCGCGACACTTCAGGCTGGTGTTCTGATAGATGACCACTTTCCTTCTCCAGACTATAACAAAGCAGTGTACCTTTAACCTTTACTTCTTAGATACTGACTCATTTGATCTTTAATACATTATCTAATAGATCATTGAATTCTTTTCATAAAATCATGAATCTATTTCTAATAAATGTTCAAAAGATTACAATTTTTAAAATATGTTTTTACTTAAACTTCTGCACAATTTGATTTTGTAAGTGTCATGTACAGTGTATGTAACTATTACTCTAATAAATAAGAGTAATGTATATGTTTGATATTAAAAGTGTGACCTTGACCTGACCTTGAGAGTCTTCTAGCAGCCCAGGCAGGGAGTTGAACCTCCTCTGGTTCCTCTATGGCTGGTATTAATGGCGCTGGTTTGGCTATCACTCTCCGCGCCCACGCTGGTAAATCAAGATCTGCCTCGTCCGACCTCTTGTTCTCCCACAAGGCTCTGTCAATCTTCCTGCCCTGTAATTCAATAACATTCACTATAAATCAAAATTTGACATCCCTAGCACTTTGCTATAAGTAACTTTTACCACATAATGTTTCAAAAATCAATCTTGTCATGAAATTATTAAAGCATGTTTCACAGTCATTGCTAAGATATTTCTTTATAAGAATTCAGGATATTTCACCTCTGGATTGGCCTCCATTTCCTCCCTCCATGCTTGTTCGTCCTCGGACAGGAAGTTACGTCTGGCCTCATTGAGGACTGAGCGTCTTATCTTCCACATTGCCTTCTCCTCTCGTTCTGTTGCTTCCTTGGTCAGCTTGGCATAGTAATCTATGATCTCAGCCCTGCAATAAAGACAAACAAGAGGCCCATGGGCCACATCGCTCACCTGAGAAGCTTTGACCATTCTGTTCTTTAGCAGATATACCCTTGTTATATTAATGCATCCCCATCCTACCCCACTGATCATAATTTAGACATTTTGAAATCTACACTACCACATGATCCTTCCATGGGCACATGTTTCAGCTTTTTGGCCCAGTGGTTCCCGAGAAGATAATTTTCAAAGATTTTTCCTATATATTTCTATGTAAAACTTTGATTCCCTATAATGGTCCTGCCCTTCGGGGGTCATTTTCCTACAATTTAAAATTTACACTAAAAAGAATGCTTCCACATAAGCTTCACTTTTTCTGGCCCAGTGGTTCTTAAGAAGAAAATTTTCAAAGATTTTTCCTATATATTTCTATATAAAACTTTGATTTCCCATTGTGGCCCCACCCATCCCCCGGGGGTCATTAATTGAACAATTTAGAATCTACATTATACCAGGATGCTTCCACATAAGTTTCAGCTTTTCTGGCCCAGTGGTTCTTGAGAAGAAGATTTTCAAAGATTTTTCCTATATATTTCTATGTAAAAATTTGATTCTCTCATTGTAGCCCCGCCCTTTCCCTGGGGGTCATGATTTGAACAATTTAGAATCTACACCATACCAGGATGCTTCCACATAAGTTTCAGCTTTTCTGGCCCAGTGGTTCTTGAGAAGAAGATTTTCAAAGATTTTTCCTATATATTTCTTTATAAAACTTTGATTCCCATTGTGGCCCCACCCATCTCCCGGGGGTCATTATTTGAACAAATTAGAATCTACATTATACCAGGATGCTTCCACATAAGTTTCAGCTTTTCTGGCCCAGTGGTTCTTGAGAAGAAGATTTTCAAAGATTTTTCCTATATATTTCTATGTAAAACTGTGATTCCCCATTGTGGCCCCGCCCTTCCCCCGGGGGTCATGATTTGAACAATTTATCTACACTGTACCAGGATGCTTCCACATAAGTTTTTTTTCTGGCCCAGTGGTTCTTGAGAAGAAGATTTTCAAAGATTTTTCCTATATATTTCTATGTTAAACTTTGATTCCCCATTGTGGCCCCGCCCTTCCCCCGGGGGTCATGATTTGAACAATTTAGAATCTACACTATACCAGGATGCTTCCATATAAGTTTCAGCTTTTCTGGCCCAGTGGTTCTTGAGAAGAAGATTTTCAAAGATTTTTCCTATATATTTCTATGTAAAACTTTGATTCCCCATTGTGGCCCCGCCCTTCCCCCTGGGGTCATGATTTGAACAATTTATATCTACACTGATGCTTCCACATAAGTTTCAGCTTTACTGGCCCAGTGGTTCTTGAGAAGAAGATTTTTTAATGACCCCACCCTATTTTTGTCTTTTCTGATTATCTTCCCTTGCGAATATGTCCCTTCATTTTAACAATTTAAATTCCCCTTTACCCAAGGATGCTTTGTATTAAGTTTGGTCAAAATTGGCCCAGTGGTTCTTGAGAAGAAGTCGAAAATGTGAAAAGTTTACAGACGGACAGACAGACAGACGGACAGACGGACGGACAGACGGACGGACGACGGACAAAATGTGATCAGAAAAGCTCACTTGAGCCTTCGGCTCAGGTGAGCTAAAAATATGTATTTTTGCTGATATTATTGTCAATATATATCTGAATTAATGGTTTCACAGCTATGAAAAAGAAGGTGTGAAAAGAACACAGAAACCTTTTTAATTTGTAAAATATTGTTTCCCTGTTTTAAGGTTTTTCATTATGAATACTATAGACTTGGCTTTCTGTCGAGGAACTTCTTGGTTAAACATTTTACCCAATCCTTTTGAATTAAAACACAAAAAAAGATATCTTCAAACCTGAGCTCATGTTTCCATTCCCTTTTTCTGTTTTCAGATTTTTATTTCTCCAAGTTTTCTTTCTTACCTTGCCTCAGCCTCTAACTCTTTTTCTTTTTCTGTCATTTCTCTTTCTTGTATCAGTAACAGCTCCATTCTCTCTTTGTCTGCCTTCTTCTCCATTAAAACAGAATCGGATCGCCTCTGCAAAATTAGGGTAACTGATTTGTAACTCCAATAAACACTTTTAAACCATTCACTGTCAATTTCATATCATTTGTCCTTCCTATTCTAGAGCGCCATCATTTAAATAAATTACTTAGTATACGATTCATCAAATATTCTACTTCTGCATGAATTTTAGTATTAAGGTGCTTTACCATCTGTCCACAAGCAATCAAACCGACTGACCATAACAGGGAGCATTGTGAAATTTATTCATTGATGCATAGTTTTATGAAGATTTTTAATTTGCCTAGTTTGTTGGGACATTAAATCTTATGCCCTGGAAATGACAGGGAGAGCTATGGTAACCATTGTCTGGGCAATAAACATCTAATGAGGAGGCATGTTCTACTGCTGGTTTCTATTTGGGGACCAGTTTATTCCTGGTCGAGCATGTCACAATTTCTCCCTTCCTGTTAAACAGGTATTTTAATAATATATCCATGATACTGAATAAAATATTTCATCTTGTAATATTTACCTGGAGATCTTCTTCCATCTGCTTCTTTAGTATGGCAAACTGTTCTCTCTTCTTGGCATTAGCTAGAGTTCTCTTCTTTAAGATGGCCTCTGTAACATACATAGTATATGTAAAAGCCAATAAGTCTGACACTTAAAGCAATACTTTTAAGAGGAATGGAGTGAAATTGATCAAGTATACAAAGGATTATAGTTCCGTTTATTTCTGATGACAGCCTTAATGTCAGCCTAGCAATGTTTCCAGTCATTACCCTGTATCCTCTCCACTTCCTTTGTAGCCGCCGCCTTGGCTCGTCTCATCAGATCTCTCTTCCTCTCTCGGACCTGGTCCTCCGCCGCTTGTCTGAAATTACATTGGGCAAGAATCTCTGTTATATACAGCCAGTTCTAAACATTACCAAAAAAAATCATTTTATTTTGCAAATACTTTTAATTTAATCACCTTGACTTGATACAGTAAGCTGTAATATTTTCATAAGTAACCGTGAAAAGATTAATTTTTTGTCTATTTTTATATCTGACCTAGACACGGTTTTTAACTACTTTTATATCTAACCTTGACATGGTTTGCTGTCTGGCAATCTGCTTCATCTTGCTGATGTACATCTGGCACTGTATCATTGTATTACGGAGTTCACTGTCGGAGAATGTTAATGAGATTCTGGGGATGTCGAGCTCCTTCACTTCACACAGAAAATGCTACAAAATTAATATAAAAGTACAGTCTGATTTAAAACATGGTTCCACTTAGTAAGTAACAGTCATTAAGAATTTTATTACAAAAATACATGATCTCTACTGTGTTAGTATGCAAGCTGCCTGTCTTTTAAAATAAACTTATTTTACATTCTTTATTCATGCAAATAATATACCAAAAAAATTACAGCAATTTTAATTCTCTTTTCCAATGCCAAAGTCATCTTTGTTTTGTTCAGTTTCTATCAATTATAATATCTAAATATATTGCTCAGGAAAAGAACTGTATTAACATCCTCATATTTTGACACAGACTCTTCATTCAATTCCTTGAGGCCAACAGACTTGGGAACATTTCATTTAATAAATTCAACAATTTAATTTTATACTGATAAATCAAAAATTATATTATATATATACACATATTTTGCAGGCACGAAAGGCAATTCTGTCATCACCTAAGGATATCAGCAGATTAAGAAAGATAACTCTGTAAAGTTGAGTTTACATACATGTGGAGAACATGTCTTTAGGAGGTTGAGGGATTTCCCACAAATAAAAATATCACTGGCTAAGTTATGGAGGAATCCCGGGACGAACTCGACATCATGATCCATCATTGTGTAGCTGTGGCTCCAGTAATGCTTGTCTGTAACCAAAACAAGAACTTTACCAGCAGTACTCAGAACAAAAGAATTATTCTCATGCAACAAAGTTTTAATCCATATGTGTTTGAAATAATCTTGCACCTGATTTTTCCTTAAAGGGATTTTCTCTTTTCTCAGATATTCTAAAACTATCTGATGAAAATTAATATTTGTTTCTGAATGTTTTTTAAAAATCTCACCCCTAAATCTGAGGTAGTCATCATTAACAGTGATCATGAACTCTCCGTAAGTGTCACTGAGAACGCCGTGATAAACCCACTCCTTCACAAACCTAAAAATATAGGACATACCGTATAACTGGTTTATAATGCGGGTGCAAATTTTGGCGATTTGATCTTGAAATAGATACATTTATTTTTTGCGATTTTAATTTTTGCGATTTCACTTTAACAATAAAGTCTATTTTTATTGAATTTTACTACTAGACATTTAAACAATTAAGTCCATTTTTATTTTTTATTGAACAAACCAAAGCAATTTAAAATACAGGTGACTCTCGATGGCTTGAACTCCGATCTCTCGAAGTGAACCTCCGGTCCCGTTTTTTCCTCTATATAACTAAGCAAATTTACTCCTGATCTCTCGAACTTCTATCTCTCAAAATTCTCTATCTCTCGAACCAAAACCTGGGTCCCGTTACACATATTTCATTGAATTTTACTCTCTATCTCTCGAAGTTTTGATTGCGCTTGTATACACGCCAATCAAGCGTAAAATAGATGCAGTCTGGACTTACCTGGAAACAGTGAAGGCCTTGGGCTGTTAATTGGGTGTTTACATAGATGACACTACACCTGTGGGTCGTCCGTGTGTTGTTATAATTAATGGGTTATTATTCACAGGGTAAATTAGAAACAAAGTCAAAATTATTTTGAATTGAAACCGAGACGATAATTCTTTGAAATTAATTTATAGAAGTTCGTTTCAGTAAGTTCCCATAGACTATGGACTTTCATTTATGATTATAAAGAGTTTATATAATCCCAGTAGGGGAGATATTACACAAGAAATTCTTTTCTCAAGGACAGAATACCGATTAAGAAAAATCTGGTAAGCACTGGTGAAGGACCCGATCAAGCCGCGGAATAGCCAAACCGACAATTGCTATTCAGGTTTCATATAAATAAATCATGAAATACAATGTAGGAACAAATAAATATTGAATCTTTAGGAATTCGTTTTATTTATTCGAAAAACAATCATTGTTGTTGATATCAAGTAAATTACCTGTAAAATAAACGTGCAATAGCATTATTTACATATACTTCCGGTATCTGTAAAAGTAGAGCTTCGATGATCGCAACTGAAAATTCCGGATTTTATTTACGTAGTTTTGCAATTGAATTTTTTGCGATTAAGACTTGATCGCAGAATTTCGCAAAAAATAGCATCCCGTAGAAAAATCCAGTTATACGGTAGTGCTTATAGATCTACTATATACATTTGTATTTTTATACATTAAACAAAATATCTCAAAAAAATCTTACAGGTTATACGGTCCACAGGAAGTCTGTAGTATGGAGAGCATCATGGGATAGTTGTCAGTGTTTATTGAGTCTGCTGTTTCCTGGTACAGATAACTCAAAAGCTCCACTCCCTGACAAAAATAATCAAATCATTATCTGAGACAAGTAAAACATGATAGTCTCACTTTATATCATGAAATGTATACAGTTGGAGCTTTTATTTTTACCTTTGGAAATGCCTCCAGTTGTTGCATTCTCACAGGTTGTTCACAATGACACATTGTGGATAAATATCTATAAACAAAAGAAATGTTTAAACACTTTCAATTTAAATAAGTCATTATGCAATGAGATTTTCAGACATATTAATAAAAATGCTGCTTTCTGCTGAAAACAAATTGCATACTTCATCTGAGCAAAAAGCTTGTGACAGAGGAACTTGAGTTGCAGGATGTTTAGACTCTGAATGGACAGGACAACTGCTGCATAGTGATGGAGAACACGATTCAGAGCAACAAGAAATGCCTGGAAAATCAATCCTCCATTGTAAATCGTGCTGGAAGCACAAAAAGCTCGCAGACGGCAGTATCGTGTTCCACAATCAATGAAATCACCAACAAAACTCTGAAAGGCTTCTGGTGTCAGGCCATGTAATTCACAGCCTTCCCCCAGGTAAAAAGTCTGCAACTCCTAAAAATCAGAAAACAAAGTATCAAGTCAGGAATACAGGATAAAAAGATAAAGGGATAAAAAACAATTAAAACAGCTCCTGTATCATGAAAAAATTCATATAGACTTCTCATTAAAAGCCTGACCTTCATTGCTACATACTGTGGAATAATTTTAATTGGTGAAGGTCAATATTCATGGGCCAATAAAATTTACTTGTTTATGAGGACGTAATTTTGTACGTTACTTGTTTGTATGATAGATTCAATGAATCAATTTGTTCATGGGGATGTAAATTTATGGGTGAAAGTAACCCACAAAATCCACCAACATTGATCCCCAACGAACAATGCTGATTCTACAGTATTTGCAGGCATATATAGCAATGCAATTTTGAGTGGAAAGTGGGGATGAATTGTTTATTCATGCACAAGAAGTAATTCTTTAAGTTGAAAAAAGTTTAACACTAAGGTAAATATTCTACTTGCATGTATAACCTTAAAGCTGACATGAATTCTTAAAAACGCAACATTTTCATCTATGTACGACTTGTTTCATACCAACTATAGCCGTATTCCGCCATATTTCTTTCAGATACTTTGTCTCATTGTAACGATGTATACACCAATGCGCTCGTTACACTTGAATGATTTTTTGGATTGGGTATCGACTTGTGCACATCTCCGATGGTAAAGCATATGAGAACACATGAGGTGATCAAGACATTTCAAAAACAAAATGAACAACATAATAATCATATTGTAACAGGAAAGGAGAAAATGCATGGCTGGACCGGGAATCGAACCCGGGACCCCTGTATCTCTAGTCAGGTGCTCTAACCACTGAGCTATCCAGGCCGATATCCACGGCCCGAACCATTACATTCTTCCCTCCTTAAATGGTCTTCGCCCTAGAAGACACAACCCAAGTTCTTATTGCCCCTGGCAGGACTTTCACCTGCAATTCCAGGGGTGGTCAACGGCACCAAATCTGTAACAGGAAAGGAGAAAATGCATGGCTGGACCGGGAATCGAACCCGGGACCCCTGTATCTCTAGTCAGGTGCTCTACCAACTGAGCTATCCAGGCCGATATCCACGGCCCAAACCATTACAATATTTTTGAATGATTATTTATTTGAATCAAAAGAAAAAAATGCAAGTTTGGAAGAGAAATTTAGATGCATGAGTACGTATTTTTACAGTGCGCCAATTTATGCAGAATAAACTTGAAATAAAAAGCAGTAAAATTTGCAAACACATTTTGAATTTATATCATTGAACATTGAATGGAACAAAAGAACCAATGTCTTTGATTTGCAGATCCTATGCAATTGATGCATGTCGAGGAAACGCCTCGAACGCTGTAAACGTACCCATACCTGGTAATAAGGTTACTGCATCGGTTCGAAGATGTGCACAAGTCAAGTGATATACACCCTGAATTCCATTTATTGAAATATGCATCACAAAAAAGAAATAAACTCCATAAAAGCTCAATAGTTAACACACTGTCATTACTCCGCACACACTACCACGACTATACACTTAGTCCGTGCTGATCAGATTTTGGTCAGGGAAAATATCAAAAGTGGAAAGAGAAGTTATTTGGTATTTGCGCAGCTGAAAGAGGGGGGGGGGATATTATAACTGATGTTCATAAGCTATAATTGTGAATTGTTTATCTACATGTAGTTCTAATATACATTCTATACAAAGTCATGTATATAGCCTGCAGTTGGTTTGCGTCGCAAAATTCATTTGTCAATTATAACTGATTATTTTAGTTCTAATCTCAAATCTAAACAAAGTAATTTGATGTACGGCTATAATTTACTTCAAATCTTAAAAGCAATTAATCAGAATACAAATTTTTATGTGTACATCTATACATTCTTTAACACATACAGACACGGAGAAAGGCCATCCCCTGTTCAGATTGACATTTAGGCATTTGATTTTTTGGACGGGGGGGGGGGGGGGGGCATACAAAAATAATTGACATGACCGTTATTTAAATATTCTTGGAAGACAGAAATTTCTGCCGAATTCAGTTTTGAGATTTTTTTTAAAATGTGTCACTCCGACCACAAAGTATGTGCATTTTGAGGAATGTAACTGTTTTATAATTATGTATTTACAGGAAGTATTTCGAGATTTCAGTATCCCTGCCTGATAGTCTAGGTATTTTTTTTTTTGATATATAAATAATTTCTGTAGGTGATTTTGGGAAACAATTTTAAAAGCTAGGGTAGAAATACTTGACACTGGTTGAATACGGATAATTATTATTTATTCTTTTGTATATTGAACTCTCTCTCTCTCTCTCTCTTTCTGTCTGTAACCATCCGTTGGGGCAATGATAGGTATAAAATTCTACGCACTTTGTGCTGTACCATTTATTATGCCTTAGGACAGATCAAGGATTTTTTTCAGGCGGGATGTCGAAACTTCATAAATTGAATAATAATTTTACTTTGGACAGGAAATTAACCCAAACGCCAAAATTGAAAGAGAAACTAGACGTACATGTATTATGAGCAATGAACTTACTAAATGATACCCCCTGCCTCCCATATGGTTATAATGGCAAAGTCCACATTTCGCTAAACCCATACGTGTCAGATCAAAAAGTAAAATAGGAGGTGCATAATGGTAATATGTAATAAACTTAGGATTCTTTGAAAGTTTCATTAAATTTCTCTAATCGGTGTCAGAGGATTTGCGGATAAGAGATGGTTACCCCAAAGCGTAACAGACAGACGAACGGACATAACGATTACCTCCCACTTTTCAGGCGGGGGATATCAGGGGCGTAGCTAGGACTATTGTAACGTGTAGGCCGAAGAATGAAACCGAAGGTTTCACCGAGGCGCGAAGCGCCGAGGGGGGGTAGGTGCTGGAGGGGGTCGCCCCCTCCCGCTGGGGGGGTTCGGGGGGTCACCCCCGAGAAATTTTTGAAATATTAGGACTCATTTGCACTACTCTGAGCATCAAAAATATTGAAATAGACATTAAATTTTGTATTACAAATATCTTTAAAATGATGTAATTTTAAAGAATTTTTGTACCAGATTTTGCACGCATAGTCATGACATGTGGTATTACGTGTTGTATTAAAAATGACTTGTGCATGTAATATGAAATTGATAGGATTTAGTGTAAGATTTTAAAAAGATTATCCACAAAATTTTATCATTTTTTATTGCTTTAAAATTCAAATTCTCCTTCAAATGAAATTGATTTTTCTGTTTTTCACAGCAACAAAATTGTCAATTACAGCATCAATGTCAACTGGCATATGACGTTGTACATGCAACAGAGAAAGATTGGACATCCTTTCGTCTCCCATAGTTGTTCTCAAATAATTTTTAACTCTACGCATCGCACTAAACGAACGCTCACTAGAGGCCGAGGATACTGGCATGGTCAAGAAAATGGACAGAACGCAGAAAATGCCAGGATAAATGTCTTTGTTGGTTTTATTCAGGAGATCGATGATTTTATTCGGTCCTGTATCGGTACCAGCAAGATTCCATCTAATCCTCCATCTTGTTATTTCATCCACAAACTCTACTTTGCTAGTGAGGTCTGACTTATAGGCGTTGTACAGACGATCTGTAACATCCGCTGTAAGGTCTTGCAGTTTGGCTGGTAGCAAATACGAAATTAAAAATCTCTCTTCGTTCTTTGTTACTCGACTAGATATTTCGTTTACCAGGTGATCTAAAAAGACGAGATACAACGAAACTCTCCAGTAATCCGACGGGTTGTTTAGGGGATGATTTTCTCTGTGTTGTTGACGTCCTGCTCTTCTTGGAACGCATGGCTGCAAGTCATGCTCTGCAGCTATTTCAGTTGCCCTGCCATACAATGCATCCCAAACACTAATGTCGTTTCTTTCATCAGTTAATCTCCTGATAACGACTTTGGCCTCTGTTACTGCTTCTAAAAGGTCTATGTCCTTTTTTTGAAGATAGTTTGTTAAGGCTACTGTAGAGCTCAAAACGTGTTCCGCTACAACTAGTGCAATGATAAATTCAAATCTCAAAATAGCAGCTAAGTATTGCGATGCCTTCTCATCTTTAGCATCTTCAAGTGATTGGAGGGCAGCAACGACCACGGGGAAAGCTGAGCGGAAGGTGAACAGTGAATCTGCTCGACTTGACCAACGCGTTTCGCACAGTGTTCTGAGTTTTGTTCGTCGGTCCATCTGCTCCTGTACGTCATCGTTTTCAGCCAGTTCGTCGGAGAATGCTTTCAAACGCTTTGCAGAATAATCAAAACAAAATGCCACATCCTGCACTGTTGACATCATGTTTCGAATGCACATAACCTTGCTGCTGTGTATCAATGCAAGATTCAGCGAGTGTGCTTTGCAGTGAACATAAGAAGCCTCGGGAACAACTTGAAGTATCCTGGCCTGGACGCCACTGTATTTCCCCGACATGTTAGCAGCTCCATCGTAGCACTGAGCTCGTAGATTCTGAATATTCAGGTTCAATTCAGCAAGAAAATCAATGATGATATTGGAAACTGCCATACCTTTCACACTCTCTGCATATTTAAAGCCAACAAACTCTTCTCGTATCTCAAGACAACCATCGATACTATCAAGAAACCTAATGCACAAAGACATCTGTTCTTTTGTAGAGGAATCGGTACATTCGTCAGCAATAATGCCCAAAAAACTTAGAATTCCTGCAAGAATCCACAATGTTTTTGCGCACCTGGTTTCCAAGCAGATTGATTAGTTCATTTTGGATATCAGGGGATAAGTAGGTAGAGCGTGACGCGTGACGCGTGGCAAGGTGGTCGCTTAAGACGGGGTCTCTCTTGGCAAATTCAGAAAGGATGGCAATGAAGTTACTCTTATCTTCAGTGTGTCCCCTTATAGGGATGTTCTGCCTACCACATAGTAATAGCACTTCGATAATTGTCTTAAGTATATGTCTATTTCTCTCAGTATGTTTTTTGTGGCTTGATGATAGCATGCTCACAACGGTATCTCCCTTCCCTTCACTTACTCGTACAAATTCTTCCCCCGCCGTTACACAACCCTTATGAAATGCTAAATTTTCATGGCGCCGCCCAAGTGATAGCAGATTTTTCCAGTCTGTCATTGGACTGGATAAGAACGATTTTTCTTTCGAATCAGCATTGCCAAATAAGAAACAGTACGCACAAAACACAGAGTCGGTGGAAATAGAATAGCGCATCCAATGATGGTCTTTCAACCAAGATGGTTGGAATCGCCGAGATTTGGTACCAAAGGACCTGTAAAATTTAAATATAGCCAGCATTCAGGTACACTCATCCAACTCTCAATTTTCTTTGTGCAAACGACCAACAATGCTTATTATTTTACGTTCGGTACTTGGGACTTGGATCAATATTCCATCCCTCCTCTAATCAGCTAATTTCATTTCTTCTTTTTTTGTTTTTTTTATTTCTTTTTTTTTAAATCTGGGATTGACTTTTTTTGTATTTAAGCCCCAAAAAATTATTTATTGTCTCTGACATGGATTATTAAAGTTATGTAATCAGCAAATCTTATCAACATTTTTTAAACCAAATTTGACAAAGACAAAAAAAGGGGTGGTTGATTTAAATCTATATTGCAAGTACAAGAAAAATTAAATGTGTCTATCCAATATCAATATAAATAAATGATGAAATTGATAATTTGATGTGTGACTTGTTTTTATATGACTGCTTTATGTACAAATATCTACAATTCAAATGATAACATAATAAAGGAAAACCAATGTAAAGTACTATGCAACCCTGTCAATGTAATTCATGCTAGAAGGACACATGTATATGAGTTTTTACCTTAATAAGGTGGGAATAGGGGGTGGGGGTCTTGATCCATGTCACAAGTGTCTGAGGACTAAATATCAAAGATCAAAGGTAATATTTAGAATGAAAATAATTTTCTACTTTCTTATAGTTTGTAGATGTGTATCTGAACAATGATCTTGGTAAATAAATTCATTGTTTACTGATATTTAGGTACGAAGCTAAAGCAGCAAATATTGTGTTCAAAGCAACACCGACTGTCACAGAGAGCTCGCACATAATTAGATAAAGTTTAATTAGATTAATGGGATTCAACATACCTTTTATTAGTATTTACGTATATGCAAAGAAAGGTATGTTGAATCCCATAAATATATTATCATAAGGCCTAAATTAGAATATTGTTTGTTTCCCCTTTCCGACTCAGCATTGTGACCTAAGGGTCGGTAGGTAGGAAAAATATTTTATTTTTTTTCCAACAACAATTATTAGATATCAGACAATAAAGTTCAATCATTTGTAATTTTTTGATTAAGTTTAAATTTGTTTATCAATGTTTAATAGCAAATATATTAGACACATCCACCGAGTTCAGGTATGATAGGAATGAAATCATTTAAAAAATATTTTTTCCTCAGATGAGGCAATAAAATTTTTTGAGTCCCGGCGATTTTGGTGGGTCGGTGGGTAAGGGGAAACAAACGATATTTTATTTTAGGCCTAGTAGTAAACATTACAAGAATTATATTTGTTAAAATTGAACCCTGTACGTACTAGATCTATAGGATATTTTGAATCTTGTCATTAACACATTGTTAACGTCGCTATTTTATATCTAAAACAGTTGTAAAGTTATAGTCTAAGGTTAGCCCGTTTTGGTTCAATTTCAAATGAAATACGATGTTAGGCCTACGTCAGCATGCACCACCCCTAAATGAATGCGTTAACATGTTCAGGCGCGGATCTAAAGGGGGGGGGGTTGAGGGGCCCCCCCTGGAATTTGCGGAATAGCAAAATAGAGAATGTAGAGTAACTAAAAAATGACCTCTGACCCCCCCCCCCCCCCCCCACTGGAATTTGTGGATTACAAAAAATTATTCGTTTGCCACCCCGGAATATATTGGTAAAAGGTGGAAGGAAGAGGGGTATGTAATTGACGTAGCGAGTAGCAAAAACTCTTCTCTCTCTCACACCCCCACCCCCACCCTCCGATTAGGATTTTGAGAATTTTGGAAAGAGTTACTGTCCTTTGAAAAAGTACTAGCCCCCCCCCCCCCCCCCCCGAATTAATATTTTGAGAATTTGGGGTTTGGGAAGACCATCTTTTTTTTCATTTAATGAGTTGTGGTGAGGAAAAGGTCTAGGGTATAATTTTTTGGACATAATTGGACCCCCCCCCCCCCCCGGAAAAAAAAATCTTGGATCCGCGCCTGATCTTTATAGGCCCTTAGGCCTTAAATAACAAGTACTCCGCTCGCACGGTGTCGGCACCATCAGCATATTTCACAAATTTTAGAAGACTGTAAGGTTTCTTCATGTGTTCATATTGTAGTATGTACTAACCTTGACGGAAATTCAAAGTCATGCTGATGCCATTTAGATTTGAGAATTTCCACTTTGCAGTGATCTGAAATTTGGTGTTTTGACTCGGGAATAATTTTACCAAGATCTGGATAGGTAGGCACATCACTGTTATTTATGGCACTGTTGCTGTCATTAGATACAGATTTTGGTCTACACACTGAATTTAAATTTTTCCGGGTGATAAACTTATCCATGACTTAAATAATCAATTAAACGCTTGACGTGTATGTACTAATTCTCTATTACGACAAGCACCTTAATGTCATGTAGGAACATTATAAAAAGAAAAGGTCAGACGAATAATAATTTTATATCCGATTTTAAAACCTGTATGTATGAACATTGGGCCTAAATTATTTTTTGCAAAAATTTATGGGCTTTTTTTTTTTTTTTTTTTTAGTGACAATGTGTAGGCACGTGCCTACTCGAGCCTAACGTAGCTACGCCCCTGGATATGATAAACGTGAAATATAAATCACAGGAATTGGAACTTTGGGAACTTTCTCGAATACCTTCTCAAACGTATGTGTCGAACTTGGACAACAGACAGAGGATTTTTAAAAAGCTAGTTTTAGGTAGAATGTGGAATTCTCACGAGGAGTTTATTGTCTCTTCCTATATGCTAATTCTAATAATCATTAATTATTTATGTCTAGAAATTTAATTCACAATAAATTCTCTTTTCATTATCATTGTACCAAAGAATCAAACTCGTTTAATATACCCCACGCGTGAGGTATAATGTTTTTGACCCGTCTGACAGTCAGTCTTTTTTTTTTTTTTTGATTAGCGCAACTTCTCATAAACCACTGCACAGAGTTTTGTCAAACTTTGCAGATATTTATAAGAGACAATGTGTGTGTATATTTGCACATCATCAGGAAATTCCGAATTCTTTATTTTTCGGAAATTCCCGCACTTTTACATTTAGATTTTGGCCATATCTTGAATATAGAGGTGAGCAGTTTGTCAGCGCAACTCCTCATAAACCGATGCATACAATTTCGTCAAATTTTGCAGATATTTAGGACACAATGTGTATAGATGTGCATATTACAAGGAAATTACGATTCCTTTATTTTTTTCTGGGAATTTCAGCACTTCGACTTTTGGGGGAGCGTCGGGTATGTGAACGTGCTCACTTTTTCTTTCATAGTGCATAAAATTATAAATAACTTTAAATCAAATTATATTAGGTCTAATAAAGCCAATACACAGTATTTATTTGATAATAATTGATCATAAAGAAATCCAATCTGTTTCAGACGTTTTTCTTACATTATTTTTATGAGAGTGTTATGCATGTTTTATTTCCCCCCCCCCCCAATATCACAGGAAAATATCTTCAAAAGGTAAATGATTCGTAATAATGCCTGCTTTTTTATGAATTTGATGAAGTTAAACCATGTACTTAATCGTAAATTACAGACAAGAGTAATGTTTATTTTTGAAAAAATTACTTGCATTTTTTTTTTCAATCAACCCCACTGAGCTTTCAACCTTTGATATTTTCCCTGACCAAATAAAATGATCGGCATGGGCCACATGTGTCCAAGCATCTTTTACTGTTGAGTTAGCAATGGATTACATGACTTCTGAGATGCATTTTTCAATAAAAATAAAATAGGATAATTCTTTTGACATGTGCACATCCCTGTAACGATATCAGAAGTCAGGTAAATGTTTTTATCACTGCGTTTGACGCGTTTTCTCGACCTGCATGGGTGTTTGATGCACATGTATGTATTCCGTGTTAGTTTATTTTCTATATTGCAGCAAATGCATTCAAAAATAATTTAATTCTCGGTATAGTTCTATTTTTTGTTGAATTTTTACTTTTCAAACATGTATTTGGTCAGTTTATGGACTTCTACAAAACTTCGTTATCGGAGATGTGTACATGTCGACAGTCAGGCTAGAAAATCACTCAAGTGAAGCAATCGTACAAGGCTATATATAGCAGGTACAGGTGACCAAAAATTTTCAATTAAATATGGCGGAATTGAAGAAATATGGCGGACAAAGGCGTACAGGAATGTAGCAAGTCGTACAAAGATGAAAAATGATGGCTTTTTAAGAGTTCATGTCAGCTTTAACTACAGTAAATCCTGTTCTGTCTTTACAAGTTGCTGACCTTGTTGATGATAAACAGGTGGGAGGGGATGCCGATCATTAGGTGAAGGAGGTCCTGGGTGACCTGTCTGGGGCTGAACTTCCTGACCGGGGGAGGCTGGAGGTCCGGGGAGAACAGACAGAGTTCCCTCCTCTTGATTTTACTCCACTCCTGAACCCCTCGCTGTCCCAGTTCCGTCATGTAAGGTCTCTCAGTGGGGCCTCGACTGAAACATACATTGTAGACATTATATACTTATGTCAAATGAAAAAAAAATTCAAATCATAAAAATTGTTTCACTTAGTTTGAAAATATATAGTAGCAGATAAATTGGCCAGTTTAGTTCCAGAACTTGTTTCTACCTTCTTCTATCAATATAATTTCAGGAAGAATACAGTATTATTAAAATAATCCTAGAAACCACTGAAAGATTAGGACAGCATTATTTTTTCACTAACCGCCCTCGCTTGTCCCATGTGAAGAACTGACTCTGGGTCATGTTCAGGCAGTCGTCCCAGTGGGTCGTGCTCGGCCTGAGCTGGACGTCAGATATAAAGCCACTGGACATCACCGAGGTATCCAGGGTTACAGGGGGAGCCTGCCTCTCCCTCTTCTGAGGAATGTGAATCTCAAATATCCTACAAAGCAGTTTAGGTTTGTTAACACTTTGTTGTTAAATAAATTAATCATTCATTAACGATTTCTTTATGATTTTTTAAGGCAATTGATAAACCTGAGTACACAGTTAGATCTCCAAAACTCCCAAGCTTTGATAGAAATACAGTTCAAGAGTTTGTAAGAAGTGGGGTGAATCAGTAACATTTAGCTAGAAGGGATAAAACACACAGAGTAGTGTAAAGCTTTGAAAATCTGTTTTATTTTTTTCTGTGAGACCTACCCACTTTCTGGAAAGTCAGGTAACTCTAGTCTGTCATTTAGGGCTATCTGTTTAGGCTGGACTAGACCTCCAAACAGGGAACCTTTTGACGAAAGGTCAAGGTCATCTGACAACGAGCTCTCCTGTATTATACAATTAGTTTTGTTCAATTCATTATCATATCAGATGAATCATTCATGCCTTCATTCATTGCTACTTTTACTTTAAAAAATGAACATTATTTTCACAATTTACTTTACTGAGAAGTAAACGACTAAAACTTTCAACTTTTCGTTATCACAATCTTTAATTCACAAGATTAAGCACAGCCTAACATTAGACATTTATGTCTATCTCTATCAAAATTATTAAGCTCTAAAAAAAAGTATCTGTACATGCACATGGAAGTCAAAATTAATTAGTCAAAAAATGTTCAGTTGATAAACATTTTGCCCTAAATTTGAAGTACATGTACTATAATTGTTCATATTCAGATATCGTTAAGTGGACCAACTATCAAGTTATCAAGTTATCAGCAATATGTTCATATCATTAGAGAATCAGAAGTAAATCTTGTGTGCAAAACCAAGACTTAAAAAACTTACCATTGAAAGATATCCTAGATCTGTTAATGGTTCTCCTTCAAACAAACTCCTGAAGCAAAGAAAACTAGTGTTAATTGCAACGGGGACCGTTACAGATGTTCCCCAAACGCTCCCCAAATCCTTTTTGTGCCTTATTTCTGTAAGACTTTTTTATTTGCTTAGTATCGAAGAAGTACATTTAAGAATAAAAAAGTTATAATGAAATCAATTATAAATGTCTTTCAACGTTTTGCATGCGCGCGCACGTTCATACATATTCAAGATGATCATGGCATGTTACCTACACGATTAACATATTTCTATATACTTAAAATCAAGAAAAAAATGATACAAATATAAATGTTACCATGTTTTAAGTATAATCATTTTGCGCATGTGTATGCTTGTCCTTGCATTCAATTTTGATAGTAGCATAATGTGGGAATCCATTATACCTATTCATATTCTAAATTTCATCCTGTTTTGTTGAAAACTAAGAAAGTCATAGGCATTCAAAGTTTCGGCCAATCAGATTGCAGCACACCTGCATGCGCGTGCTTTCATGATAATTTTTATATGTCATGCTGTAGATCTTCATAGTGTATGACCATGTTCAAAATTTCAAAGGATCTTGTCGAAAAACAAGAAAGATATTGAGACTTTAGTTTCAGCCAATCAGAGCGAAGCGCACGTGCATGCGCGTGAGATCTTGCTATTTTGATCATGTCATCATGTGTATAATACTATTATGTATTTATATTATGAGTTTCAAAGCATGTAATCAAAAAATAGAAAAGTTACGGCCATATCTATTATATTGGTCATTTTACGTGTTGCACGTGCGCGCTCTTGCAAACACGTGCGCGCAAAATGACCTTGATTCCGCAAATCTACATAACATGTCTACTAACCCTAAAAAGGTTTTACCTACTTCAGGTGAACAGTTTACAAGATCACTCGCGGACAAAAAAGTACCCAGGAAGAAGAAGAAAAATAACTAGTGCTAATTGTAACGGGGACCGTTACAGATGTTCCCCAAACGCTCCCCAACTCCCTTTTGGTGCCATATTCCCTGTAATCTCTATTAGATAAGAAATACTTTATGGAATTTAGACTTAACCAAGGTCTTCCCAGAAAAATACAAAATATATTTAAAAATAGGCATTGCACGCGTGTTCATGTGCATTATGACCATATTATCTTGTCTACAATATCTCAAATTTTAATATACTTAATATTAAAGCATTTAATCCAAAAGTATTAAAAAATTCACTAATTCGAGTGTATTTTTAATTTTACTCATTTAACGTGCACGCACGTGGAAGCACATGCATAGTGACTTCACCTTTTTGTAGAAGTCCCTTATATTTATTTATGTTCTAAATCCCATCCTGTTTGGTTTAAAAACAAGGGAGTTACAGCCATTTGAAGTTTCAGCCAATCAGATTACAGCACACATGCATGCGCGTGATTTCATAAATTTTTATCTTTATCGTATTGAAGAATATCTAAATGAATGACTATATTTTAAAATTCCAAACATTTCGTCAAAAAACAAAGGAGATATAGCCATATAAAGTTTCAGCCAATCAGATTGCAGCACACGTGCATGCGCGTGATTTCATGATTTTTTTCTATATCATATTTTAGGATATCTTAATGCATGACTATGTTTTAAATTTCAAAGCATTTCGTCAAAAAACAAAGGAGATATAGCCATTAAAAGTTTCAGCCAATCAGATTGCAGCACGAGCGCATGCGCATGCTTTCATGAAAATTTTTATATATCATGCTGTAGATCTTTATAATGTAGGACTATGTCCAAAATTTCAAAAGATTATGACAAGAAACAAGAAAGATATTGAGACTTTAGTTTCAGCCAATCAGAGCGAAGCCCACGTGCATGCGCGTGAGATCTTGCTATTTTGACCATGCCATCTTGTCTATACTACTAATGTATCCTTACATTATGAGTTTCCAAAAAATTCATCAAGAAAAAGAAAAGTTACAGCAATATCCATTATATTGGTCATTTCATGTGTTGCACGTGCGCGCTCTTGCAAGCACGTGCGCGCAAAATGACCTTCGTTCGGCAAATCTACATAACATGTCTACTGACCCTAAAAACATTTTACCTTAGTTGGATGTGTAGTTTACAAGATCACTCGTGGACAAAATTTTCCCAGGAAGAAGAAAAATAATAATAATAATAAGAAACAGAGTAAAAACAATATGTTCCCCAACTTCGTTTGGGGAACATAATAAGAAGAAACAGAGTAAAAACAATATGTTCCCCAACTTCGTTTGGGGAACATAATAACAACTATAGGTTCTGTGAGCACTGAGATTATAAAATTCAGAAAATGCCCCTCCTTCATGTATTGAGCTCTGTCAGTAGTCTCCCTTACCTAGGATAATGTGTCAGTAGTCTCCCTTACCTTGGATAATGTGTCAGTAGTCTCCCTTACTTAGGATAGTGTCAGTAGTCTCCCTTACCTAGGATAATGCATGTAGTGAGCACTGTCGGGTTTGTATACAGCAGAGTCCCGATAGAGTACAGGACCTTCAGGAAGGAGATGACCATCATCCTAAAAATTCCATAAAACATTTATGAATTATAAAATAAACAATGAATTTTCATATACGAAAGACAGGATAGGCTTCCAGGAATGTATTTACATTAGCCTATGTTTATTATTTACCTTAATTTCTTTTTTTATATGGATCTTGCCAAAAATACAACTAATTTGAAATTAACAGAACCTATATTTTGCAGTTTTAAAAATAAACCTTTTTGCTGTAGACAACGACTGGAAGGTGTTGATCTTCGTGTCCTATGGTGTGGGACCCTGTTGCTGGACTGGTATCAGCCAATAGAAGAAGAATGGTCAAAACTGAGTCCATCTCGGACAAGTCTACACTGTCATCTGCAGAAAGTAAAATAATTTCAACCACAGGTCCGATTCATATTGATGATTAAATTTGGTTACCATATTGCATTTAACAATGCATCAAATCTACTCAAATCTCAATTTAAAAAACTCTGTTTTTAATAGCAATCAAAACTGAAAAACAAAACTTGAATTTTTATTCACTAACATTCCCTTCCCTTCTGTTTTTTTTTTTTGAGATCACTTAATGAGTTTATGTTGAAATTTCTTTGACAACACATTTATTCATGCAACTAATGTATATAATAATTCTGCAACATGCAATACTACCATTCTGTAGATGTGTAAACAGTTTTTCTAGTTTGTCTGCTTTGTCAAATTGTCTTCCCCTTCTAAGATCATATATGTACTCAAACATCCACAAGTCTGGAGTCATGGAATGGAAGGTTGAAAGTCTGTCACTGGAATATAAAGAGGATTAAATCAAACTGTTAACAATTACAATGATTTCATGTGGTCAGTGTGCATTATATCAAAGTTTCTAATCACACTAACAATTAATTCACATAATACAATCAGTGATTCATTTTGAAAATTGATGGAATGGGTACAGTGTATCCCTCTGTCAGAAAACAATGGGTCAGAACTCAGAATCAATGGGCAGTGTGCGAAACTAACTTCAAAGTCCTATAGACTTTCGGTCCATAGACATTTCATTTTCTATAGACCGCAGCAACTTCCTATGGACCGAAATTTAGAATACTACATTCAATGCTAAAATATTGAAATTAAAATAAACGTATTTGATGTAAAATGGTGAAATAATTACACTTTCCAGTAGTTTTTGTACTGGATAAAAGATTACAACAAGAATCAAAAAACACGGTAAGACGACTGACTACAACAGCATTGATAAACGACTCAAACATTGAGAATGTCTGTCTGATAGACAAGAGTAATAATAATTCCCGGGCGTGCACCCTCAACATACTTTAAACGGTCGAAGAAGGACATGTTTCTTCTGCACTGTTTTGGTGTCCGCGGCCATTAAGTAATCACAACTTAACCTCCCCTCATGTTAAAAATAAAATATTCCGATTCGAATTATTTTTGCATACATCGTGGAACAAACTATTATAACTAAGGGGTGAACGGAATACATCAGTGTAATACAGACGTTTTATTTAAACTGGTCCTCCTTTTTGTGGTTTGTTTATTAGAGACAAGCAGGGAACCAGTTTCTTACTCAGAATTCCTATAGACAAGTCGGTCTATTAATATTTCGATCGGTATAGACCGACTAGATTTTCTACAGACATTGTCTACCGGTCCACCGTTAATTTCGCACACTGATGGGTCAGAATTTTAACAACAACTAAGATTGTGATATCAAGCAGTTTTATCTTTTTCAATTAAGGAAATTTTGATTCTTAGATAACTTGTGCATACTATTAATTTTGTTATTGTCCATACATAATACAGTATATGTATTCACAAGATGAAGATTCGTCTTTCTCTAATCTAAGCCAGGAATAAATTGATAGCCATCTTGATTGAAAATTTCTCTTTACTTTTCTCTTAACTTTTTCTACATCTGAACTCTGAACGTCATGTTGATCATTTTTGTCATTGTTGTTGTTTACATCACTAAAGTCCTTGTTTGGGTAAAAAAAAAACTATTCAATTTACCTTGATTTTGGAGCAGTTTGATTACTTTTTTGACCGGCGTATAGCACGCGTAAATTGTTACGATGCCTACTTTGGTTTTGTATACAATTCTAGGAATAACAGACAATTTCATTGGTTTCCGTTTATTGCAGCCAATTGAAATATTTGTTTTACCCTCGTTGCTATAGCCTTAGTACATAAGTCCTCAAACCGCTTCATGCTTCACCGGATATCGAGTGAAAAAAAAGGTTTTTTTCCCACTGCGTTACGAAGTGGAGTAGGCTATGACGTCATAGCTATCGTTGCTACACACCCTGTTCGGTACCCCTCTAAACGCTATTACAAAAGATGAAAGAGGCAGTTGTTCCGAAAAACAGAATGAGCAATAAAAATAGAAACTGGAAACTTCGATTCTATTTTATATGGGTTATCACTTTGCGTATTCGGGATGCACTGGACAAAAACCAATGGGTATTTAATGAATGTAAAGCGTAAATTACGCAATACGCAGGGCAAAATGAATCACTGATACAAAGTAGATTTTGATGAACTTCATAAATGTAGATACACAGTTTCTGCATAATTTAAAAAAAATTGTGATATATGCTTCAGTTAAATGTTTTACCAATATTTGAGATCTCCCAGATGATATTCAAAGAGGACATCATACAGAGTTCTGAGGGCTTTTCTCTGGGTGGGGAGTGTTGATGTCTTTGGTCGATGTAGGGACACTTTTCTATCTGATACACAGTGAAGCTTACAGAGATGCTTAAACAACTCCGTGATGCTATCCCCACAGCTCTCTGCACTGCTGCTCCAAGCCATAATCCTCAGTTCTCTCTGACGCTGATTTCAAGTTGGTTTATTGCTACATTCTTCAGTTGATCACTATAACCTGGTGAAGAAAATAAGAAATAGTTCGATGATTAGAAGAAATACTGTACACTGACATAAAACCACATAACGAAATAAAAAGATGAAACATTGCCTAAATGCTACCCAGATCAAGTTGAAATTCATAAATTTCAGGTCAGCGAGATGTGCACGATCTTGTTAAAACTTTTCATCGAAAAACGATCGTTACCATCCCGAATATCTGTTTTTAAAACGCATTTGCTTACAAAAGCAGCTGGAAATAATGTCTTTTAACAGAACATTCTCCATTTCTATGGAATCAAATTAACGGTGACCGAAAGCATTTCTTCAAATATTTTATTTTGTTTACCAGAACCCGCTGAAAAAATGGGATTTTAATTTCTGGAACACCGATCTCGAACTTAAAAGTCAGAATTTTTAATTATTCGTATGGAAACTCAATAGTGCAAAGTAAAACAAAATAAAGATGTTAATAATAAAAAAAAATCAATCACAAAATATAAAACGAAATGTAAAATAAAAACGGAAATTACAAAACTTTAAAAAGTAAATATGATAATGAATATAAAACAATTACAAAATAAAACGAATTTACATAATAAATAACCATTATACATGTAGCTCTTTAAAAGACTATATGAAAAATCATAAACCACAATCCAAATTATGAATTCGAAACAAAACAAACATGTTCGTTGGATTTTTGTCTGAAATTAAATATCGGCTGGGGGGGGGGGGGGGTTCTGATTTTTTAAAAATTGCAATTCATAACGTTACAGATAATATATGTAACAAGATTTTTTTTTAAATAATGAAGGAGAGTGTTTAAACATTTTTTTCCCATTCATTTCTCTACTAAATGGAAAATACTATTTTACTATTCTCCCTTCCCCTCTCTCTCTCTCTCTCTCATAAATCTATTCATGAAAATTGACTTAGAGGTACATGTATGCGACAGAATGTTTATAGTTCTCAGTTATGCAGAATAAGTATTTTAGTATCAGTTATATTTTTGGTTTTTTAGGCTGTAATAAACGTATACTTTATTAAAGAGTCATCGAAATTTTTAAAAATGGAAGAACCTTTCGGGTAAAGGTAGGGGGAGGGATCCACATGCACCTAGCTCTGGTTTTACCCTGGAATTCTAACAACACAGCACATTCAACTTTTTACAATGGTCAAGTTGATGCTTTTGAAGCTTAACTTCGGAATAGTGTACTATTGAGGTCAGCTGGGTCAATCAGTCACAGTACAGGAGCAGGTAACAAACGGGGTACACGTAACTATTCAGTGATCGGGATTTCATCCATGTTATTGCGTCACGTGACGTCACTTATACACGCGATCTAACGAGCTGCCGAGTAATATCAAATAATACACGAGGTCGTTACCTCGTTTTGATGACTTCACTTACAAACCCAATCATTCACTGGTTAATTAAGCAATCCGATTCCAACCAATCAGAATTGTTTCTCTGTGACCAAAAAGTTAAACGAGGAAGGTATATATAAAGCCAACTTTGGGATGAAATAACATCAGTTTACTCAGAAATACATCTAAGATGAAGGTAACGTGTTTTTCATCTTGTTTAGATTTATATAAATGAATGTTATTTCTTAAGGTCCAGAAATGACATTGAAAAGGAGCATGAGATGCAGATTAATGTGTTTCATATTTAACTTACTCATATAGACTAATTCAGTTTTCGAAAATTCCATTTACTGTTCTCGAGAAAATAAAAGGATAAGGGATTATTATATTTGTATATATACTAAGAAGATTTATTTAGGAATTAATGATTAAAATAATTTTCATGCAATTTGACATGATGATTTTCTTTATTAACCATATAAATGTATTTTGCTATGATAAATGTAGTTCTTAACTGTTGTATTCTCTTCAATTTAGGCTGCATACATTCTGTCGTTATTTGCTACACTATGTGTTGTCAGGGGACAGCAGTATTTCTCCGGTGGCCTGATATCCGCCCCGTACAATAGCTTTGAATCGGTAGGAAATTACATGGGCGGATCAAGATTTGGACAAGGATGGATGGGATCAATAAATAATATCCTCTCCGAAGTTGTGTCCGGATTTGGAGCACCCCAAACTTTCATCGGAAGCGGTTTCGGACAAAGTATATCGGGCGGCTTCGGTGAGGTTATTCCCATTGTTTCCGGAGGATTTGGAGGAATCAGTGCAGGTCCAGGAATAACCGGTTTAAGTGGAATATCTGGTTTGGGAGGACTCGGTGAAATAGGAGGAATAAGCGGAAGATTCACATTTGGGGAGGGGATCGAGGGAGGGAGATTTCCGCCTGGGTCATTCATTGGACCAGCCCCAGACTTTTTATCAGCTGATAACTCTAATGATGTAATTTCTCGAGGGGATGTTTCGGGTTCATGGGGGCGTGGTGATATGATTGATCCTGGATTTTCACGAGGCAGATCTGGCTCCTGGGGACAGACCGTGGATCCCGGATTCTCTTTTGGATCCTCCAACTCTTGGGGTGGAAGCGGTGGAATGAACTCCGGATTTTCTCTAGGGTCCTCAAATTCATGGTCCCAAGGAGGCATTGCATCTTCGCCCATCTATTAAATAATTTATAAATGACTTATGATATCCAGTTGTTTATTGAAATTGTCAGAGTTCCTTTTCGGAACTCCTACATTTTGTTGTTGTATTTTTAACTTATTGTTATAGAAAATAAATCTGATAATAAAACTTTTAATACCATTTTTGATTAAAGTCTACTCTTTTCTCTTTCGCTATCGTATCTTACTGTGATTTTGAATTCTGAGAAATAATATATATTTTTATCTCAGGGAAAAGTTTTTATTCCATTATTAAAATCATTTTTTCGTGTTGATAATATAACAATGCACAATACTAGTAATTCCCAAATTTCGCGTGAAAGATGTACATATATATATAGTTCCCGGTAGAACATTTGAAAACACTATATATCTGCTATCTGAACAAAGACGACCCGTATAGAGAAATTGGCATCTTCGATTTAAAAATAAGTTATTGCAGCTTATAAAAAGAAAATATATATTTTTTTTTATTTTAATAAATTTATTTGCCAAGTCTTTTATGAAGTCTTTTATCTAGTATAACATCCATATATAGGAAGTAGATATACCAGACTCTTTCGTGTTTACTGGGATATGCATGTATTGTGTTAAGTCTACATATAAATAAAAATAACATGTACATGTTTATTAATCTAAATGTCGTATTGAAGATCACAGAAAACCTTTCCTCCCTTTTAGGTTAAAGCTTTTGATAGAATGATATGTTGAACGACCTGGTCTCCAAAGCAATAGGCTTACTTCTTTATTAACCGATCTCTTTTTTGGCGTTCTGGATTCAAATTTTATTAAATTTTTAAATCAGAATGTTTTAATAAACTGTGATTGTAGATGACTAATGAACAAGGCAAGGAACTTCCAGCTAGTTTTTGAAATACAGTATACATTAAGAAATCGTACACTATAGTACACAATTTACAAAGCAATAGGCGAACTATCTATCATTCTGTTTTCTCTAAATCGGAGGAGATACAAGAATGAGAAAGACTACATGAACGATATGTTATGGTTTCAGCAGACAAGGTTCATAACATTATCGTCTTTGTAAGGCCCATTCTAAAATTAGTAAGTGTATTTTATAAGATCTTGGTTTTAATTATACATTTGGAAATCAAACCGTGATCCAGTTCACGTTCTAAAGACGAAATACTTCAAAATCATTATTCTGTGTTTTAACTTTCCAGTCAACCAAAGCAAGTTCTATCTAATCCTAAAATTCTTCAAAACGAAGATAATTGCATGGTCCAGCAAATGCACTCCCAAGCCCAAATCTTTACCTCGTCCACAAATATTAACTGTTGTAAAGGAAAAAGTCAAGACGCATTGTCCTAAAGCATTTTGCAGATTTAATGTAAATCAAATGTTTCATATTTAGATATTTTACATTGAAAAGACGTTCATGGTAATCTAACAACCAAGCTTTATGATAAATGTGATGACAAACTTTTCAATCTTCAACATCCCTTACTTATGCAGCAATATACCTTCATCATCTGCATACGGGGTTGATTCGACACGCGAAAGCATGCTCTACGTATGAACAATTTCTAAAATGAGGTAAATTATTCACAAACAATTTGCTGAAATAAGAATATCAGCAGCCTCGTTTAAAGTCATCATTTCGTAAGTTCTATATCAAATGCTGACTTTTTTCGTACTGATTGTTAAGCCATTGTATAAATAATGATTTATCGACGGATTTTTCCGTTATTTCTCGATCATGACAAGGAGCACACAACGGGGTGAAAAATGTTGAAATATACATTACAAAATAGGAGTGGATCAAACACGGACCTCCAAAACATCAGAGGTGGGATCAGGTGCCATGGAGGAGTGAGCATCCTCTGCTGATCGATCACACCCGCCGTGAGCTCATTGTCATGTTCGGGAAATAACGAAGATACTAACTCCTCCATGGAACCAGATTCCACCTCTGATATTTTTTAGATCTGTGTTTGCTGTGCTCCAATTTTGTATACTATTATTGGACCTTTGAGCTTGACTACTGTTCTTTTTCTCCATATATTTCGTGTGGATTCTCAAAAACTTTATAAATTTTTTAGAAAAATTAGAATCTCATTTTCCCCCAAAAGTAAGTAATATGAAACATACGAATTTTCTACACTTTAAACAACCACCGATCCCTTTCGATAAATGAAAAAAAAACGCGGCTTCTCGATATCAAACACAGTTGCTTTTTCAATAAAAGCGGTAGTTGTGTGATTAGACAACAAAATTACTTTGTAAAAATTGTTCTGATTCTACAATACATTGAACATGAATGCACAGGGCTCGGGGCGGGTGTGAGTGATCAACAAGGGATTCTAACTCCTTCTAGGTACCTGATCCCACCTCTGGAATTTCCAAGGGACCCTGTTCACAGATATGTATTATTTACAGATCTTTTTTTTCGCTGTTTATTATATTCAACTTCTTGATTGTCTATGATATATAATATGATAATGGCAATATAAAACATTGCAGTCGTACGTTTTACTGATGTTGATTTTGAAAAAAAGTATTCTGCATTTATTTTTTTAAATTTCTTTGGATAAATTGAGAATCCACAACTTATTTTTACCAACCTTTACATATCTTTTTAAAAAAAGCATTATTGAGGTACCTCGTTCATAGTGCACAGTGAATAGATTCTAATTGTGAATTGTAAATGTAGAAAATTACTGGTCCTTGTAGCTTTGAGAGAATCTAGTACTCATTATCCACTTTCTCATCATAAACGAGCCCTGTTAAAATGTTATAAAGACTCAGCTTAGGGTCTTTTTGAATTGAACAATTTTGTAATTACTAATTAAAAAGAATGAAGGTAAGACATAGGCGTCGGAAGCAAATTGAAAGGGGGGGGGGGAGGGGGCTAAACCAACAAAAAAAGGTAAACCCCAATTTTCAATGCCTATATTATGTCTATCTTTGCGGTTCCGACGCCTATGTAAGCGTATGGAGGATTAAGTATTCCCTGATGTTCGTGCCACAACCCGTGAGCCTTTTTTCCTTTAAGATCAAGTTAACAGAGCTGTCCGTTGACAAATCAGTAAGAATTTTTTTTGACCTAACAATTTGTATAGAAGTCGTCGGTCAACATTTAATATAACGACAGATTGTAATGAAATTTTGCAAACAAGTTCCCTGTATTGGTAATAGAATACGCGAAATGTTGACTTTAAACGAGATCGTTGATACCTCTGAAAATCAACCAAATCATAATTAGTCTGCTTTGGATGATGGATATGGAGATAACGAACAGTATTCAATATCAAAGTCCATAAAATATATATCTTCATTGAAGGTATATTGCTGCATAAGTAAGGGAAGTTGATGATAGAAAAGTTAAAGTCATCACGTTTATCATAGAGTTTGGTTGTTAGATTAACATTAACGTCTTTTTCAAGTAAAATATCTAAGTATGAACCAGATGTGTCAGACTCTGTGGTATCTTTTATCTAAATTAAGCTCACCAGGATATATATTGTATCGACATAGGAATGGAAATCACCATTGTTAATTGACAATATGTCGTATATTTAAATGTTGAGTTCAAGGCCACAGCAAGTGTTTTCTTCTTTTCACGCATAAGATTTTGCACAAATTCTGCTTCATATGAATACAAAACTAGGTCTGCTAATAACGGAGCGCATGGTACCCATGGGAATTTCAATAGATTGTTGGAAGACCTTAATTGTTTCCAAAAACGACATAGATATTGTCAATTAGAAACTCAAGCATCTTATTGATGTCAACTTCAGAGTACATGTACTTGTGTGTGCAACCAGAATGTGTTTTCACAAAAGTATTTTCCAAATGACCAAGTAAGTAAATTTACGAGTTCCATTCAGATATGTTTATTGAAAAAGCAGCTGTCAATGATATCAAGAAGCCTACCTGGACTTTAATTTATCGTGGGGAATGGTTGTGTATAAAGTTGAAAAGTCGTAAGTTTTTAAGCTGTTGATTTTGGTAAAAGTTTGTGATTTCAAATTGTCCAAAAGTTCTTTGGAATTTTTGAGTATCCAAATCTGATTCACACCACTTCTTGAATATATTGTTGCACAGTACTCTTGAAGTTTTTCCTTTACTACTGTCAATATCTTAGTGAGGAGTAAAGAAAGAGACTTGGTTGAACATTCACTGGAACCCACAATGTATCTTTGTTTGTAAGGATTTTTATGAAGTTTTGGAATCCAATATATATATATATATATATATATATATATATATATATATATATATATATATATATATATATATATATATATATATATATATATATATATATATGGTAGTTCAAAATCATTTTGATTTTTCGGGATATTAAAAATATTCAAAACAGACATATGATTTTGAAGAATTTCTTCCTTAGAAATTGAACTATGAGTATAAGTTGGATTACTACTGGTAGAATTAAATCAAAGTTCTTCTAAAATACAAGTTATATAATGAGCTTTACAAACGAAGACAATGTTGTTACCTGCTTTGTCAGCAGGGACCAGTACGTACTGATGTAATGGTTGATTCATTGTTTGTATGCAGAACATTCTTTAAGTATCTTTATATATTTTTTATATATGGAAGATAAGGATCAACGAGATCGTTGATACCTCTGAAAATCAACCAATCATAATAAGTCTGCTTTGGTTGATTCATTGTTTGTATGCAGAACATACTACCCAGCAGGCACACAACATTGAATAAACTTTGAATCAACGTTGTTTTTCTATGTTGATTCAACATTGATTTTATGTTAGATTTTGAAAATTTGTATCAACGTTGAAGTCTTAACATTGAATCAACATTGACAATCAACGTTGATTATATGTTGAAAAACAGTTGATTCAACATTTATTCAATTATTTATTTTGGAAAGGGGAGTGTCATATAGTAATAATATACTTACTTAAAATTTCAACCGTTTTATTGCACGATTGCTAAGATATAGTATTTTATAGATATCTTTATATATTCATTATATATGGAAAATATAAACACCGTCTACTGATTTTAAAGGTACATGCTATACTGCTATATGTACCGGTACACAAAAAAGGAACGTTGACCTTTGAAAAGTTAAAGTCATTAGGTTTCAGGTTCACCACCATAAGATTAACATGTTATATATACTTCGTTAACAATGTCTTTCTGAAACAAAACAACGAATTGTATGAAACAGATATTTCACTCTAGATCACTTTTCATATACTTTTAGGAAGAAAAACCAGGTTTTCACATCTACATGTATATGAAGGATTTCATAAACATTATCCAAATTGAAGAATCTTGTGTTTGTATGTTTGTTTAATGTCCCTTTTGGGAACTTCTTACTTAAATTGACTTGTCACCACTTGCCGATAGCTAGAGGCCTGCGATATTAGACTAATCGGAATGAAAAAATACAAGTAACTAAATTTAAGATGTTGATCTTCTTTATTGTAAAACTTGTTTATCGGACAAAAACAAATCATACTTGTAGTAGCATTGGATGCATTGCAAACAAAATATCTGATATATAGTCAAGAAAACAATATGGCACAGAAATTCACAGCACAATAATGGAAAAAAAATTAGGATTTACTCTCTCTCTCTCTCTCTCTCTCTCTCTCTCTCTGTTTTGATTAATGATCTCGTCACCGGTACATATTCATCCGTGGCCACTGCAGAACAAACAGGGCCTGAATCAATTTTAATTAAGAACAGTAAACAATAATACAAGCTAATTAATTTCCTTCTTTCATAAATTCATATGCATTCATAAAGACTCCCCCTCCCACTCTCTTTTTATAATTGATAGTATTTCACCGGGTTAGTTTGTCACAACACTTGTTTACATAAGCCTCAATTATATTTTCTCTTTTCTGTTGTGAGTTGTATAACTGTGTAAAAAAGCATAAGCCTCACTAATTAAAATAGCAATGCAGTTATATATGTACAAAATCACCGGTACATATTCATCCCAATCCAGATCTACAGAGAATTCTGTTCAATGAATTGAAGGCACATAAAGATAAAACAAGCATCATCTACTCTACAGATATTCTAATTCATATTCATCGTCGCTGCTATGAAGCAACCATAACACATGAACACACACGCACACCAAGTACTCTTTATCAGGTATTCCATACCAAACACTCCCGACAATCTAGTGTCTAGATTTAGCATCAAATACCCTAGAATTTCTTAGCATACATTAATGACATACATACTAGGAAACCACAGAGGTTCCAAACACAAAAATCACCGGCTAGTTCACCCTTATGTGCTGCTTAAATATAATATTCAGTGGCGCACACACCTGAGAATGCAACTCAAAAAAGAATAAGCAGGTTACATTATATTATAGCACTGCTCTGCTACGCAGTAATATGTTATACATATATACATGTCTTAATATGGCACAAGAAGACACGGAGTACTAAAAAAGTACTAAATGTAAGTAATGGAGTCCCATAACAAATAATACAATATTATGCAGTATTTCAAAACTCAGCATCTAAATGCAGAAATGTTCGAAACATTTCTTTTGCACCCTTAATGCATACAACAGTCTGCTCTCTCATTCGAACACACTCCCTTTCAGCATTCTTTTTACCACATGCTGTCAAATCTTTTTCTCACTATCAGTCTGTTCACTTAATATTCTATCGACATGTAAGCATTGACACCAGAGAACATAACTCAGCGCTCATTCTCTCATTATCAGTTACACAAATAAAGCATCAAATTCTTATTTCACCGGGATGATACATCATCCGACTTGGCACCAAAGTGCACGTTACTGACTTAATAAAATATAGACATAGTAAACTAAAACTAAACACACCAGTATAAATCAACAGATCGTTCAGATCAAACTGCTGACAGGAACTTCTCAAATTCTCTGAGAGTTCCTCCTCTTCTTCTCTCTCCATGATTTGCTTTTTATCCTTTTTCTTCGTTCAAATTCGGCATGGACTGGCTCGATCAATCAGACGATGTAAAACTTTCTCTCTAACTTTGCAGCCTTGTCTTCTCTTCGTTTTCAGAGGTCCACTCAGTCTAAAGCGGTCTTTAACTTTCGTCATTCTCTCTCTCTTTTTTTTTGCTGAAGTAATCTAGATGGTAAACGACTCTCGCTGCTTGTTGTATGAATCACCGTTACGGGGACCAGCGCCTTTAAAAACAAGACAATTAATTATCATTGGAGAAAGGTGATAATAAGTTTTCTGTTGAAATAGCAATTAAAAGCTATTTCAAGTAAAAATGTTTTCTTTTCATATTTTTCATACATTAAAAAAATGAAATCAATGAACATAATAAAAAAAGGGCCCTAATTATTTTCCTCTGAAAATGTGTTTGGCCTAGTTTATCTGTCAGTGCATGCCTTAACCATTGATTTTTTTTCTCTGAATGTGAGGATAAACACAGAAGAGGGCAATGACCTTTCCCTCCCTCTGCCTTAAAGTACACATAATATGCCTACGTCACTGGCCAATGTCCTATCCGCTTTTTTAGTTCTTATTTGGTGTGCTGTAGAAGAATTTTTGTTTTAAGCTGATGTATGAATTAAAGGATGTGCTTAATTAAATTTCATATCTAATTCACTCCCCTGTTTAGGAGAAGTACTACATTCTATATTTGTAAGTTTTCTCTACGTTTTTGTTTATATAAGCGAAACATAACTGTATACATTTATATAAATGTTCCTGAGGGGGTAATATTTTATTAAAGACATAGTTATATTCTATTGAGTTTTTTGATTGCTTCATGGAATTAGATAGATTTATTTGACACTCATTCAACTTACCAATATTTTAAAATACAATCTAAATGATTCAATTTCAACTACAGGGAAAAGGAATTAAACTTGATATTACTTACCCCCATCCCACCCCACTCCACAAAATCAGTTTCTTGAACTATCAAACTTTTACTACATGTATAAACAATTTAGCATATCTGCGAAAAATTAACCAGTATTTTAACTTAAAATTTCATGGTTCAATTTCAACCAAAGGGAAAATTAAACGTGATATTAATCCCCTTCCCCTTAAAATAAATTTCTTGAACTATCAAAACTTTTTTTATACACAATATGGCACATCTGCGGAAAATTCATTTGAATTTTCTTGAGTATTCGTTAGTCCTTGTTTCAAGAAGATTAGATAACTTGAAAGAAGAAGCATTAGAATATTTATTGTACGCTTTGAACATTTTTTTCCTGTTATAATTTCTTTAATTGTAAGAAAAAATCAAGAGAAGTCGAAATTAGGTCAAAAGAGTGGGGTGTGAACGCTATCAGCTATTGCAAGAGCAATCATAAATACATCAGTTGTATGACGTATATCTATTATGGACTGACCATTGGTCAGTATTCATTTACCAGGTATTGGTTATCCAGCTATTCTTAGCGGTCAACTAATGTCTGCTGATAACCAGTTGTCCCCCAGTTATCAAAAGGGATTCTGGCGTTCAGAGTGAATTATAGGAAAACATCTCTACACTTTTAGCTGAATTAAGAATTTATTTGAAGTAAATCGAAGTGTTTTGATCTAAAGTATCTTCAAATGAGTAAAAATGCGAAAAAGCAAAAAAGATATTCAATATGGCTGCCTTCCATAATCACGTACTAACCTTGCTGACAGCGCATTATAATATAAGATCATAACATATATGTAAATTAATATGAAAAAATACAAGAAACCTACCTGGTAAGGGTGCTGGTCCCCGTTTTAACTTCTTATAATTCTGACCTAGTGAGGAGATTTGTTCTCCTAACCCAAATTTTGCATCTTATATACACCAAAATGGGGGCATTTAAGGTGAATGATCGAAGGCTAACGATTGGTGGAAACTAGGGCAGTGTGTTTGCATGACATAAAGTCTAGGGCTGAATGACCCGACCTCAACAATCTGAATATGTAATGTTGCGTAGATTGAAAAAATGCAAGATGGCTGACTGGGTCAACGCCCTCCATTCGCTGCGAACATTGAACCGCGCGTAAATCAATTTTAAGCTCGAATAATTTCTCCAGAAGACAGTGGATAAATTGAAGACAAACTTTTAATGATTATTTCGAGAATGGATAATCACATGTATCTTTTAAAAGTTAAGTATAAGAAAATATAATAATTAAAACATATGCAGCATGATGCAGTGATCATCATCATCATCATCATTACTTTGGTACCATGTCAACAGACTTAAGCAATTCATTTAATCATTTGAAAGAAATATCTAGAAGCTTCCATATTTTATAATTTAGTATTATAAAATACATAATTATATCTGTGATTAATTTGAGAATATGAAATCACTGGCATTCTTTTGTTAAGACAAGTGTCTGTTTTTTTTTATCTCTATAATAAAATTTGAAACACAAAACAAATCTGCTGGTTTTTTTAATTGTATGTAGTTGTAGCATAACAAGTGTAAACACAGTAAGCCATCACCGTAAAAATTCAAAGTAATGAAATTAATCTTGAACCCTCATACATGTATATTTTTGTAAAGAATGTGATACATATGTCAAATTATGTTTCCCACTCATCACGAAATATGCCATTAACTGCCATTAATTGAATAAAATATTATTTTTAAAAATATCCATAATTAGTATCCTTTCTGTGTAATGCATTTTTATCAAATGCCGAAAATGAGACATTCAACAGCAAGTTTTGATCAATCATATTAATTGAGATGTACATGTATATACGTCCCTGATATTAACGAAATAATAAGCAAAAGGATTGTTGTTTGAAAGTATGCAAATACTTAGTACCTTAAATAGAAAAGGGAAACATAAAAAAACTAAATATTATTTCAATGGTGACCAAGCATTCAATTTCAACAGATGAATAATAGGTTATCACATAGCATCGTTCTTTAAAAAATAATTTTGTAGACGTTCTCCACCGATCGGAGGTCATTGGCTCTGAGGACATGCTATATGCTCTCGCTGTAGGTACACCATGAACGCTTATTTTAACATGAAACCCACACCAATGCGATAAGTATTTTTATTTCGGTGTACATTTCTGAAACTTAAAAATAAAAAAAAACAATGGAAGAAAAATTCCTCGAGCAAGGCTTGTAAAAGATAAATGCCAAGTCAATAATGTATGATATACATATATTTTGATATAAAAAAATTCGATGAATGATCAGTTTTCATTTATTAATACATCACCTAGCAAATTCCTCGAGCAAAGCATGTTAAAGATAAATACGAAGTCAATAACATATCATATACATTATAGTTTGATATAAAGAATTTCAATAAATAATCAGTTTTTTATTATAATACTTATCTCATCAAAATCTTGAGAAAAAAACTCAAACAATATTCATTTTGTTAGATGTTTATCGCAAGGCTTCTAAAAACGCCCACATATGCTAACATAAATCAAGCAAACATTTTACTTTTTTCATAAATCAAGCACAGAAATTATATGCATTAAGAAAGAAATGCAAAAAGGTTAAAAAAAATAAGGTGTTTATTCAACAATCATGAATTTCATTTGCCAAATGTATTTTAATGTAAAACTCCGAGGTATGATTAGGAACAGACTCAGAACATTGACCCCACATCCACACATAAATAATGAATAAACAGGGGTTTTTCCATACACATATCAATTACAATACAGGCGAGTTATAACTAAATGGATATTTTTCTTGGTTTTTAATACATAATTTAAATCAAATGTTGCCATTTCAGGATTTTATAATTCCGAAATATAAAACAAACTTTGATAAGATTGTTAAAGTAAGGCTTATAGGATTTTAAGAATCTCTATCTTTTATGATAGTTTGAATGTTCAGTAATATTGACTGTGTTTGATATTAATATATGGTAAAATTTTTATTCAGTTAATGTAAATATTTTTTTTTCCGGCATAGTTGAGAGTTATCGATATTTGCATTATCAATGATCAACAGCAATGTAGCTGGCTCTTGGTCTATATATATCTTAATGGTCTATATTTATTTTAATCAATAGATGATTGTATTAAGGCACCTCTAGGCGGTCAGTGAACCCAGTCTAACAGCTCCCATGCATGTACTCCATACTTAGGACGTTAATGCGCTTCCATTTACTATGGGTGGGTCATTGTCCTCTTTAGTAGCAATCTTTTATTCCTTTATCTGCACTCTCTAGATCAATTTAGATCCTTTCTACAAGTTTATCGACAACCTATTATATCACTTAAAAAAATTAATTCTCGTTTAGTTTAAAGTAATCATTTTGTAAATTCTACTGTAGATACAATGACCGTATCAGCAAATACAATTTATCATTGAGTCAAATACTGATTTCATGAGGTTTTTCATAATAATGGTCAGGCCATTGTTTACACATAAAATTTGATAACAGATTTTCCCGTTATCTCCCGATCATGACAAGGAGCGCACGGCGGGGGTAACCGGTCGGCAAGGGATGCTCACTCCTCCATGGCACCTGATCATTTAGGAGGTTTGCTCTGGATCTATTTTGTATTGTTTAATGGACTTTTGAGCATTAATACTGTCTCTTTTTCTCCATATGTGTCATTACTTCCATTCGTATGCCGACTCCCACCCATAGAGTCTGGCACATCTGTTTTATATTTAAATATTTTACCAGAAGCCGTTAATGGTGATCTTAAAACAAATTAACTTTATGATGACCGTTATGACTTCAATTTTTTCTACCGTCAATTTTCATAACTTAGGTAGCAATATATCCTAGTCACCTTCATATGAGTATCGTGTCTCCCAGTTGATTCTATACTTAAGAGGATGCTTTAGGGACAACAATGACAGCTTTTGACAAACAATTGCAAGTTGATGAATCAAGGATACCCCGTTTAATTTAAAGCCATCACAGTTCCCAAGTTTGTCGATAACGTGATCTTGTCAGCAACTACAATCAAACGTGAAATTGTTAGACCATTGGACTTTTGCGAGATGCGCTGACTTTTACAATCGACGATTTACTTTTACACTGGGACAATGTACGGTCGTTCAAAACACATATTACGTTGTTTTGTTTTGTTTGAAAGGAAATTTGATACTAAACCCATCTCTTCCCACCTTGACCAACCCCTGCTAAGTTATCCTCCCCTAACACCTTACTTATGACCGCTAGTAAGGTTTTCTAATTAATCATCAATTCCGTATCTCCGTACGTAATTCATGTTTAAAATGTCAAACTAAGCTGTGCTCATTGTCATGTTCGGGAAATAACGGAAAAATCCGTGTCTTCTGCATGTATAAGGACTAACAATTATTTACACACTGGTTTCTTTACAGATTTTCCCTTTTGTCCGATAATGGCAAGGAGCACTCGGCGGTAGTAAAATTCAGCACCCTGACATATGACCCCAATACTGATGTTTTAAAACTCCCGATTTTGTGTTGTTTGAAAGGACTTTTGAGATTGAATACTGTATATTTCATTTCATCTTACAAAAGATAAGGCAATATTTAAGGAATGAAGGTTATTTCAACTTATGTTATACGATATAAAAATTTTAAGGCATTTACGGTTTTTTATAAACCGCTGGTTGAAATAACTTTCATTCCTTTATAATTTAATTTCAATGTAGACAATGTGACAATTTTTATTTTTTTCCTTCAAAAACTATGACATAATTTTCAAATTTTAAAGGTTAACGTCAAGTGGAGTAATACGTTCTTGACTAACTCATTGTGACGTAGGCAAGTTATGTTTACAAAATGGATAAAACCGTTTAACCAATCAAATGACGTGTTACAACTGAAATTAAATTATTCAGAAATACTTTGCACAACATATCATTATACACAAAAACAAAACAAAAACTGTAAAAACTGTAAAAACAGGGACATAACTGTTTACAGAAATAATCTTAGGTTTTGGCGCCTTTTTCAGCGGCTTTCACGTTAAACAAAAGCGAAACTTTAAAGTAATAAGTCCTGATGTATGTCAATAGGCTTTCCATAATGTTTGTCTTATCAACATACAAAATAAATGGTCCCTGATGCACATTTTGAAGCTAATATTTGCAGAGATGTATAGAGAGAATTCATTCTTGTTCTTATCCTTGAGAACTGCTACAGGGTCCATATTTTTGTTATTGCAGTATACCTGAGTAATTTTGTTTCTACAGAAACCATTGTAGAAGGAGAGAAAGAGAATTTAAAGAAGTAAAAATATACATGTATAAGTGATGAGAGAACAAGAAATAGATTAATGTTTAAGTGGAAAAAAGTTTCATGTTTTTTACATAGTTTTGTATACTTTTTATAAAAGACTTTAACTTTTTTGAAAATAAAGTTTAGTATTCCTTTTCCGCAGGTTACATATATAGCTACTTTCACACGTGCATCAATGAAATACTTCATGCATGTTGTTTTAAAAAATTTAATAAATATTATCAAGAGCGCAAATGGCATCTCTTAGGACTTACTAAAAAACCTCGGTTTTGAGTCATATAAAAGCTGCATAATATTGTGTTTTACCGAAGATTAATTAGTACGCTGTTCTGTTTACTATGAGTTTAGGTCATTTGAGTCAAGGAAAGTATAGATATACACAGAGAGAATAATGTATCCTGTATCATCAGTAGAAGACTCGAGGTCTGATATGATGCTAGTTGTGAATTGGAAAACAGGTTATTACATGTATAATTATTGTAATCACAAATTATAAACATCATCATTTGGATCTCGCGATTTCCTTTCAATGAAACACACTGACCAAGGGATTTAATTCTTGAGAAATAAAAATTGTAGAGGAAAAATGTTTAACATGAGAATAAATTTGAAATTTTATGTATATGGCATTTGATCTCTATATAATTCACTTTCAAATAAATCAATTCAATAGGCAACTTATCCCATCGCTTGAATTTCCTGGTGTTCGTTTTAATGCCCCAGTTCACCGGTTTGTTTTATTTGTAGCCTTTGCTGAGAATATTTTCATCTTTTTATAATTCCCTTATTTCTTAGACCCAGTGTTGGACCTTTCGTATTTTTAAACTATACTAAAAAGATACCCTGCTTTTAATATAAAAAATAAAATACCATTTCAACAATAACAATACACTTTAGAAAAAATCCATATTTTTGTTTTTCTCAGCAGAACTTCATTCATTGTAGAAGATGGTGATTGCTTAATTTAAGTTTAATGTCATAAAGATAATATCAAGTTTTATGATAGAGATAGACAAACATTAAATTTAGATGAATTAAAATAATTTATTTTGTTTGGTATAACATAACAATTTTTGCATTAAATAACCATAGAATGTTGCAGAATATTGTCAGTGAAAAAAGAGAAAGTGAAAGACCAGGAAGGTATAATAGAATTACACCAAAACATTCAGAATGTTTAAATTTCAGCAGAGTTTGTAAAACCAACAAGGGAAAATTCTGGTTGATCATAAATACATGCCTCTTTTGTGTCACTAAGCACAACAGGTCGGCGTAACAACTCTTTGCTTGGGTTTAATTGTTCCGTGACGAGTTGTCTCTCATTGCACACATGATCAGCACCAGCTCGTGTTTCCTGTGCCTGTTTGGCTGAGATAGGAGTTTCACAGTTACATTTCTTTGCACATTCTCCTATTTCTTCTCCATATCGTGACGGTACACTGACTGGAGAACAATTTGCATGGCAGTTCCCCATATTACAGAATCCATGAATGCACCTTTGTAAGACGTTTTCCTCCTGGAGGAATTGACTGACAGGCGGATTACGTCGTCTGTGATTTTCTACAGCCATTAATAGTTGTCTGAGCGGCTCCAAATACTCAAAACCGTCTGAGCCGCTAGTTCCTGATTCGGTCTGGGTCATGGAGGATTGTTCCGTCTTTTCCTCTTTCACTGAATCATTTCGGTTAAGAGTTTCGTAAATATGATCCTGAACACCAGAGTCTGATGGCTGGTCTGAGGTTTGGCATTCGTTATCACACATAGATGGAATGTGATTGAAATCATGAGTGACTTGAGTCACACTGTCATTTTCTAATATATTTTCATTAGTTTTGCTGACCCCTGAAATTTCATGATGAACACGATTGTTTGGAGCGTCTGTGTTGTCACCCATGAAAACCCACGAAGTCACACGTTCACTGTTCAAATTTTTTATATTTGTTTTCTTTTTTACAGGATATGGATTTTGTAAGGATATATTTCTTGGAGGAATTTGCAAATTGTTTTGCTGTTTTAGATTTTGTGGCACATTTGCGCTTGTTATTTGAGACACTCTTTCGGGTATTAAACAGGGGACATCTGGCCCTTCACCCGGTGATTTCTGTCCATCACTGCTCACTCCACTGTCGTTAGACTCATTGCTGTCTGTCTTAACACATACACATTTGCTATCTTCCGCACTTACACTGAATTTAACTTTGTTTGTTAAAGCATCGCTTGCTTTTCTCTCTACGTGATTGTGGAAGTGATTTTTGAGATTATGTTTTTCGAAATTTTTAATCTTGGAATGCATGGACTGGGAATATTTGCTTTTGATTTCATTGAATACGTCGGAAGACGCCATGCTGAACTCGTCATCGGAAGGATATTCATAGGAAATCCTCCTGTTCCTGACGTCACCATTTTCAACATCCACAACGAGGTTATGTTTGTACAATGAGTCCATCTAAAGCAGACGACAATTTAATTTGAAGAAAGTTTAAATTTAAGAATTTATATGTAGGTAATATGTTAAAATACAAAATTGTTAATTGATTAATTAATGGAAAGTTACATACACGAGTTTAAATCGGAGATACATGCAATTGACCTTCACTTACCTGACTCGGGATTGATGGGTGTTTATGTATAGATTTTGAGCGGCACTGTCTGACGATTGCTATGATTGTTGCAATGATGACAATAGAAGTCGGCAATGTGATAAGTACTATTACTAGAGGTTGAAAGATCTCTTCCCATCCACCAGGGTTAGGTGGTGATGTTGATCCAGCGTTCCAACGCGAAACAGAAACTATAACCTAAAATAAAGTGACTGAATAATATCTTTGACAACAATATGACAGTAGACATAAACAAAGTATTTTGTTTAACGATATGGAAAATTCAAGTCATGGTCTTTCATTTATTTATTATACATTTTTATCCTTACCGGATAGCCCAATATGGCACTCATTTCGACGTCTGATACTTTCTGAAACGTCAATTCTGCCAATGAAGCATGTACGACAATTCCATTATACATAACGAGAAAAATTATTTTCACTCGTTCTCCGAACTTGCGATCGATCTCTCTGACCTGCAAAAGAAATTAAAAAAAAAATGTATGATCATACTTTGTCCAATATTTTTATACCATTCACTTAAAGGAGGGACTTCCAACTTTCCAAAAAAAATGTACTAGTACCTTTACTGAAATTCCCGTATCTTGTACTTGACGTGTAGAATGTCTTATTGAATTTCTCTTTCTCCGACCGTGCAAACCTTCTATATAAACAGTAGTGAGGTCTGAAAATCGAAAATAACAGCGAAAGTTGGGCGTGTGCATGAATAAATAAGCAATATAAAAATTGCAAAAAAAATTCAGTTAAAGACGGCACAAACCTTCTTCTAAATTGGATTTAAAGTCATCATTAGAAATATCTATTTCTGGTTTAACGTTGATTTCCAAGACCAAAAGGTTTGTTTCTGCAAAAAGAGATACCATGATAGAGCTAGAGGATGTATCAAGCACTGACAAAGATGGTTTAATCGCTAAAGAAGTACTAAGAATTTTCTCTTTTTCTTTTGAATAGTTGGCATTGCTCTCTACGTCATGTGTTTCGGATTCAGTTTTTTCAGATGATGTGATAGTGGTAAATTGTACTGTTGGACTATGCCTTTCTGTAGAGAAGGCGCTTCCAGTTGTGTCAAATTCGTTAATACTTCCAGAGAAAGCTACAGAAACGCTTAATGGTAAGATATCAACGCGACTTATCCCTCTTTCTTGCTTCACTTCTGCACTGTTTGTTGCTGAATAATTATACCCACTAGACGTAATTGATCTCAGTTCCTGTTCGATTATGCTTGTAACTGGCAATACAGTAGATGACAATTTCTCGGTTTCCGAAGAAAACATGTCCAAGGAATGCAAAGTTGTTTCCTCATTAAATTTGCGTGTTCTCGACAAAGTCAATGGGAAATAAACATGACCTGGTGTAAAAGTGGTTTCAAATTCTAATGAACTCAATAGAGATGAAACAATTAGTTGAGATATTGCAGGATTGTAGTTTGATGATGTTGTAAAATATTTTACGTCAGCGACATCATTTTCATCTATCAGAGATGAAAATGTTGTGTGTTTGGACAACGAAGAATCAATTCTATTCGAAGATATATTATGTTCATAAGTTTCATGAAACACTGAAACATTGGTCATAGTGAAGATCTGGGAAGACTCTGCAATAGATGCACTGTTAATGTGTGAGTCCGACTCAGATGTAAATTGAGATCGTACAAAACTATTGATTTCAAATATATGTTTATCAATGTCAATTGCTGATGTAACAATGATATTAGAGTCGTGAAGTGATTGCCTTGTACGGGAAGACGAGTAAAATTGTTCTCCCATGGAAGTAGATAATCTGTGTGTGAATGACGAATGAAGAGATGGACGAGGACTTTCAGAATCAACAGCAGAGTTTTCTAAAATTGAAGATGAATCCATGTTAATTAAATTTTCTTTCGCCATAGATGCTTTTGCCATAGTGAGGTTTTGAAAATCCTCTGTTATATAATGGACATCTGACGATATCTGAAACATATCTGAAATCAATGCAGAATTTGAGGTGGTCGTCTCAAGTCTAAATATGGATGATTGCAACGTAGTAGGAAATTCTAATCCTCCTTTAGATGAATTGCTAGTGCTAGTATCTTGAAGGGTTTGTTTTGATACCATTTCTTTTGATATGTGTGATGTGGGGGTTTGGAAAACACTCCAATGATCTATAAATGTCGACTGCACATCATTCAACATTGGTGAACTGTACGAAGTGTCTAAATTATTTGGCATTTGCACTATTTCTGTTGATGATAAAGAACTGTCAAAAATCCCTACATTTGAGCTGACTGACAAAATTGTCAAAGCTATTGAGATTTCTGTTTGAGACATTGACGAGTATTCATATTGATTCTCCATCGAAGAATATAATATACCTGACGACTCGCTTGTTTGCACAACATTTTTCTTCTCGTTGTCAGAAGTTAAAGTTTTCCTATCCCCTTGCATCAGTATTGTACTGAATACAGTGGATACATAGTCCATACTGTTTGAGGCTGAACTAGGTGTTGGTGTTTTATAAGTGAGGATTTTGTTGTTTGATTTATCATTTGTTTCTACCTGTACTACCACATTATTGGAGTTGAATTTGGGTGGCTGGGTAGTATTAACATCGTAGGCTGTTGATGGAGTTGGGCGAATTAAAGATGAAATGGCATCTTCTAAACGGAACTGAGTTGAAGTAAAAAAGTTAGAAGTGCCTACATTTTGGTTAGACAAAAATGTATGATACTCGCTTTTTGATTGATTTTCCTTGTCACTATCCAGCGACTTATGCTGAGATGTGTTAAAGTTATCAAAGCTTACATTACTTTCAAACCAAGCTGTGTGTATTCCGCTCTGTGCTGATCTCACCGTTTGCGTTTGATTAGTTAGTGATGAGAAAGCGTGAGAGATAAAGGACTTTATCTGATTTTGAGTTTGTTTACTAACGGCAGCAAGGGCTTTCACTCTTGTTTGAGATGTTGAAGGTATCAAAGCTCTATCTATTTTATCATTCACTGTCGACAAAGGTTCAGTATTGGTGGTCCAGAACGTCGAACCACCTTGTACCAAGGTATAAGATGATTGCAGTTCTGGTTGTGAAGAAGAATCCTGAGACGGAAATAAACTTAAATACGATGTCTCGTGTTGTGATGTAGATGCAATTTCTTGTAAGACTAGTTTGTCACTCAATGAATGAAAAATCTCAAAAGTGGGTTCAGATGATGGAACAATTGCCTCTATTGATTCCTGATCACTGCCAGTAGCTATTGAATTTGAGTCATTTAGCAGTTGATTTGAGGATATTGTTGCGTTATTTTCTTCTATGTACGTTGTATGTAAATCCATAGAGAGTTTTAATGAATCATTTTCATGTTCGTAAACACTATCTGTATTAAAAGTGGACGCTATCTGGTGATCTGAATCAGTATATTTTAAAGAAGGTATGGAGATGAAGTCATGCACATCAATGTTCTCTGCCTCACTCCCACTTAGTCCATGAGTTGTTTGTGTGTATGCAAACTTTCTGATTTTTCTGGCAGACGTTTTTGTTTGTGACTGGGCTTCAATCCTGTCTTGAATTTCTTTCATTTTTGAATGTTCTTGACTATAAGGCTTTAATCCGTAATAAAAAGTTGTTCTAGGTAAAGTAAATTTTTCTTTGCTAGGATGAATTGAGATAGGATAAGATTCATATTTAAATGATCTTTCTATGGAAGAAAATTTCGGTAGCCCCGTTGAATACGGGGTAGTGGAAGATCGATAAGACTTAAAAGGATTTGAACTGTTAAGATCATTTTCATATGTGTAGTATGGAAGATCTGTCATGAAAACTTTGGATGATGATCTTTTTTCTTGGAAAGAATTATGATTACTCTGATTCGTTTTTAGAGACTTTGTTACCAAGGATACTTTAATATTGTCAATATTTTCTGTGAAGTTTGTTTTAGGTATAGAAAATACACTGCTATTTCTTTCTAGAAAATTCGTTTCAATTGAAGGTTTAAAAGAAATCGATTCACTTGTTTCCAAATATTCGGAGGTCACAACAGGAGATTTTGATTTTTTCTGTTCTGTAAAGTCCACAAGTTTTTCCTTTTTCAGAATTCCAAAATATGATGCCTTTGCTTCAGAAGCAGAGGTAAAATCAGAGAGAATTTCTGAGTTCATGTCAAAAGAAGGTTCAATGACATGAGAGACAGAGTTGAGAGACGATGTGTCGAAATCAAATTGTTTCTGTGTGATAATTGACGAAGTCAGAACAGCTTTTTCATCTTTGGGTGTCGTCAATGTTTTTTCTTTCGAAGTTTTGGGGTCATCTTTTATTTCTTGCACCTCATCATAAGATTGGCTTTGAATGTCATAGGGAACATTAGACATTAATATAGATGACGCATGCTCTGTAACTCCTGGAGAAAATTCTGTTTCCATCACTTGTGTCCTGGACGGAGAAATAAAGTTATGTGATGTTGAAGTAGTTATAGATATAAGCGTCTCATGTGATAATTCCGAATCAGAATACAATTCGGAAAGCAGGTTTACTGTCTGAGCCTCATTGTGAATCATTTTTTTGGATGATGTCGGACTCGTTTGAATCAATGATGACGGTGATGGTATTGAAGAGGAAGGATTTTGCGTCATCAAAAAGACTGAACTTGATGCTGTTGTCTTGGTGTTTTCGGATATGATTTCATAAACTGATGAGATACTGGAGAAATTAAGACTCCACAATGACAACTCTAGACTATGGACTTGCTCTGACGTGTCTTCTTTCATAATTGATGAAGTAAGAATCGGTAATGTTAATGATTCAGTTTTGAGGGGTTGGGGTGAGGCATTGTGCATATTCACCATCCATGCCTCTGCTGTTATTTTAGTCTTTGTTTCGGTTTCACTATGTTGAAATTTGGAAGTAGGAAATCCTGATGAAGATTTATCAGGAGGCGTCATATGATTTTGTTCAGTGGATATTAATTTCAACAAATATTCTCCATATATAGTCTGCGTTGTTGTACTGATTGTATTTGATTTCAAATACGCATACCGTGAAAGTTTATCGGCTGTTTGTAGCTTTTGAAATGCTATAGAATTTTGAGGGACTAACTTTGAAATGGTTTGTTCAGTAATTTCTGAGGTTGCACTGATTGTAGGTGATACTTGTTCTCTATACTGTGACTGTATATCCGTTGACTCTAGACTTGGAGTAGTATCCACGATTCTTTTGGATATCAACTTTAAATTGACTTCACTTATCTCATCCGTACTTTCTAATATTTTCCTCGTAGCATGTGTAATTTGTTCTTTATAAATAGGTGCGTACGTTGTCCATAGTCCAACACTGGAGTCCTGTTTTTGAAGGATGGTACTGGAATTGATTGCATCTTTGTCATATGTAGAAATTATGCTTAAAGTGGGTGATATTAAATCCTTGTATTTTGAGGATATATCCTTTGTCAACTCCGTAGGATTGGATTCTATTATATGAGGAATTAAAGTAGTTCTGCCTTTGTCGTAAATGATTTCTGAAGTTAAGCTGAGTGTCGGTGATAGGGGTACTTTGTAAGGTTCTTTATACGGTGATAGCGTTTCTTTTATGCTCGGTGTGCTGCCCGATGTTTGCCGCGTGTCATTGAGGATAAGGAATGGCAGTGATGATTCCAACAACTCTGCAACAAACAAAAATAATTTTACCTGATAACTTTGTTTTCTTTTTGACATTTTGTTAAAACATATGTAATGCATGATATATTTTAAGAGAGATAAAACAAATGCATATGTAATTTTCATGTTTTATAGTCATGCTAAGAGATTTGCGTAATGTTATAAGTTTGTCTTCAATAAAAGTTTTAAACAAGTCCAAACCTTTGTCAGAATCTTAGCATATAAATAGTTTACATGTTTAATGGTAAGACTGCAATTAGAATACATATTAATTTATCGATCATGTAATGTTTCAGGAAATAATTAACCCCCGTTTCAAAAGGATATGTTAGTATGAACCATTGTAAGCTCAGACATTTAAGTTATACAATTAATTTCACTTAAATAAAAGTAAGACGTATTATATAATATTTGGGGATCTGCAGTATTTTTTGCTGAAAGATTTACTCTAATTGCTCGGCGTTAATTGATCGTATAGCCGGAGATTTCAGACTGCTTTGAATAATGACTTCTCAGTAATTGACATGCAGCATTTGACACATTTCATTCGACATGTGAACACGATGTCGAAATTTTAATTTGACATGATACCTAATTAATAATACTCGAGCACGAGTGATTCACAGACATGTTGTCTAAAGAGCATCTGCTCAATTGAAGACCAAATTCTGTACGTCTGTGTCCTGGATATTCTGAGTCAGAGTTCTACTGATTTTTTGTTCTCCTGGAAATCGTTAAAAAGCTTGAAAAAATTGTTTTTTATCATATCAATCTGTAAAAATCACAAGCACCATTTGTTGCATAAGAAATTAATGGTTCTCATGCCTATTTTACATGAATTTTAACTCGGATAAGCCGCTGCCAGATCTCAGCGTGACTTTGCTTCTATAACGACGTATAGTTTTCCCTGTATAGATGATTAGAAACTGACATAGTCTAAGTTTCTCGTAAGACCCCACGTACTTGACACAAGAGCACCACTTTACTTTCGATCTTACTTCACACAATTGTCATTCAGCTCAGTGTGTGTTCATTCAATTAAAGAACTCAAATTTGAGCAACTGGAGTTTCAAAGAAATACTCGTATGTGAATCGACGATTTTCTCTATTTAATAACAATATACACTGAAAACATAGGTTAATATTGCCAATTATATATCTGTGTATAAGTACAGTATATAATGAGAATTGATGTACATATATTCCTACTTAGTCTAGAATATATTCAACATGTTCAAATATAGCTAAATCTGATATCGAATAATAGTTTTAGAGGACTATTTTACGCATCAGAATACACGTTATCTTAGATTTTTAAGATTGAAGATGGTGTCCTTAAAAGTGTGAATTTTATGACCTAAAAAGAAAGAAACACCCTCATCAATTTGTAGGCCTGATAACCTCACAGTTTAAGTGTTGTTTTTATTAAAGCAGCTTGTTTTATTGTTGATGAATTAAAAAAAAACTCGGTTGCAAGTCTTTTAAGTCTCGGTTGGAATTCATCGTGATAGACGGAGGTAGATAACATGGTTTCTGAAACACGTCAATCTAGTTTCGGCGTGCAGTAAATGAAGAAAATATTACAGCTCATTACCGAGGTATGCAAACAATGTGTGAATATGAAATTCAAAAATCAAATTAAAACGAGAAATCTTTCTCAGTCATGATGAAATTTTAAATATAGACATGTTTTCCAAAAGCAGGGTGTATCAAAGTGTATTTGTGAATAGTCTTTTTCCGCAAACATACTAACAGATGGGAATATTACATGATTCCCTGGATGTTGTGATGAAGTATGTGTATAGTCAGACAAATAAAGAGAAACAAAAGAGATCGTGACACTGTAGTATAGTATATCATAATAAATAAGTATGCCACAAGAAGGAAGTTTTAGAATGCAGCTGCACAAGATAACCTTTGATCAACAACATTTTTATCCTCTTTATCTGTTTAAACATAGAACAAATTCCAATTCAAAGTGAGGTTACTTTTCAATAAAATGGCAGTCAAAGTCTTCGTTATTTACACCTGTTAGCATTTTTTTTAGTTACAAAGATATTTCTGAGGTTTACAAGTAACAAGGCTTTACATATTATTCATCTTATTCAATATTTTCTGTAAATCTGAAATAATACCAAGTCCGATTTTTATATCTTAAATCTACACGGTCATTTAGGTAGCACTTGCAGAAATATTACATTTAAAGGATAAAAAAGGAAAGCAACCAAAAAAAAAAAAATCAGAAAGTAAACGCAGACCCAAACAATTGAGATAAGTCACAGTTCGGAAGGACAAAGACATTGTGCGCCAGGTCTGAAATTGGAGAATTGAGATTCCAGATCGTGTTCTGTAGCTGCACCAAGACCGCAAATCTCAGCAAGATAAGTACATTTATAAACAAGCTGCGATAAAACTGTTGTTTTATGGGATTCCGTTATTTTATTCTCTCACTGAAATTCATTCTTTTTTTAAAATAATAATGCATTGCTTATTTTTTTTAAATGAGTTTTCTTAGAAGGGAAAGGTTTTAAAACGTGTGGAATTGAAAAAGAAAATATTATAATTTTCTTTTTTGCATTTGATTTCATTTTTTATATATAATTTTTAGGATATCGAAATAAAAGAAACCAAGTTCAATGGTTTAAGTTTTTTTTTTCAATTTGGAAGAGGCCCAGTGTCGTATAGAATTTGCTCTACATCACCAGAGATAATATTACTGTCTGTCCTTTAATGGTTTAGGATAAAAACATCTGTGTGTAGCCTGATAAGACAGCATTCTAAGTATTCTCACAAAAGCTCTTGACAATTGCACCGGAAACAAATACTGAAGCAAATCGAGCCGAGGACGAGCAGGAACTTTTTTGAAAAACGTATTTCATTTTCCCTGAATAACAGTCTATTTTGATTTTAAGTTCCTTGAAAAATGTAAACATCGATAAAGTTGATATAAATATATATTTATAATCTCTAATTGTCAAAATTATATAAATAAATCTGAAAAACTACAGGCATAGCTTGAAATAAAACAAAAAGTGAATTGAAAGTGAGCAAATTTCATGCATCAAGAAAGTTTGAAAATGTGTATAGGTACCTTCAAGGCATCGACAGCAGCTGAGAAATAAAACAATGATAACTGGAATAGTCCAACTGCATCTACCCATAATCCTAATGATATAGTACTATCCTTGCATCAGAAAACGTTAAATTCATTTTAGTTTTGTGAAGTATGACACACTCTGCACGTCGTTATGTCCTTTTCAAATAAAAAGTAAATAAAGGCGTTCTTCTCATGTTGACAGCTTTACAGTTTCTCTGCTTACACTTATATATTCCCAGGCATCTTAAGTTGTTAGTACCTGTTTTGATTTTCGCTTAAAAACATTACTTATGTCAGCGAGAAAAACAGCAGCTTGGAACCAGCCGCAATGAAATGCTTCCTGATTTAAAACGACTTTCCAATCGCCTTTTCAAAGAGTCGTGCATGTGCGGCTTTAATTGATCGTTAGTCTTTATCTCCATCAATCTCCTATTGCGTAACACTTCTTCATTTCAGCCACCAAATGCACGTGTTTAAGGTGTTTACATTCCAAAATAAGGCTTAAGCTCTAAAATATAGTTATATTGTGGTTTTACGGCACTCATATTCAAAGTTAATGCTTTCCGATTACTCTCCTCATTAAATTCTGCAAGTCACGTGGTATAAGTCACGTTTTTGATGAGTTTAGTGCAGTACCACCAACAGCTTGGGTCATGACTTTCGACATGAAAATTTATTAAACAACTGGGCCATCCCCAGTAGTATGTAATACACGGAACTGTTAAAAAAATTCCGATCCGGAAGCTGGTTATGACATTTTATCTTTTAGATTAAGTGGTATATGTATAAGCACTAATATTTGTACATGTATTACGATATTTTAAGCCTAATTAAGCAAACTATTTGTGACATTTTAATCGTATTTTTTTAAAACTCTTTTGATTGTTTATTCTCTTTGTATGTCGAAGATTTTTTTTTTGATGAAAGGTGTAATTTTGTTATTTATACATGTAATTGCAACTTTGTTCTTTGTATCAATTATATTTCAATTAAAATTACCTTTCTTATTCCTAAAAAAAATTATGTTATATATGATGAACTTTATGGAGATATCGAACAGTATTCAAGCTGTAAAAGTAAGTAAGCAATACAAATTTGGAGCAGAGAAAACACGGACCTCCAAAACATCAGATGATGAATCAGGAGGACTGAGCACCCCCTGCCTATGGATCACACCCGCCGTGTGTTCCTTGTTCTGAACGAAAAATAAAAATCTGTCGACAATTTAGTGTGTAAATAATGGCCTTACAATTAGTATGAAAAACGTCTTTGATCAATTGACTTAATGATAAATAATATTTGATGGTAAGGTCAATGTATCGACCATGGAACTTACGAAATGATGACTTTAAAGAAACTGTTGATTTTTTTTGTTTTCATCAATTTGTCTGTCAATAACTTACTTCGTTTTAGAAATAGTACATACGTAGAGCACGCTCTTGCATATCGAATCAACTGAGAGATATAAAACCCGTATGCAGGTGATGAAGGTACAATTGGGTACAGGGTATAAGGTATGTTGCTGCATAAGGGAATTTCGAAGTTGCCGATTGAAAAGTAAAAGTCATCACATTTATCATAAAGCTTGGTTGTTAAACTACCATTTTTGTCTTTTTCAAGTAAAATATCCAAATACGTGTATTAAACAGATGTGCCAGACTCCGTGGTACCTTTTATTTCAAGTTCAGAGGAATATATCGAGTCGACATAAGAAAGATAAGAATAGATTTACTTCAATAAATGACATTTTTCCACTTCAATAATGTTGTTTGTTTTTGCCTGCTTTAACCAAAAAACAGTTGTCTGGCAGGAGAACTAAGGAACATAAATGATAATTCTTGTAGGTCACATACATGTGCAACATACCAATTAGAGCGTTGCCCTATAAATGTAAATGATCAAAAGAACAGTAATTTATATTTATTAAAAATTCTGTCAATAACGGATAGGCATAAGGGCTGATCACCTCTTTGTCTGTCTGTCTGTCTGCATGTTCTATTCGTTTCTGTTATAACATTTTTTTAAAAATGCTCTTCCTCCTGTTATTTACATTTGGTTTTTAAAAAAACCTTGACTATAATAGGATTTAAAATTCCTACCCCCATCCCTGATTTCCAGATATAGCATGAATTTATTCTTGAAAAGGAATTATCTGATAAGTCATTTCCCAATTACTCCATCTATGTTCATTAAAAGCACTAGAAAGTACATTTTAGTACAATCCTCAATAAGTAAGGGTTTATCTGATTTTTGACTCCTAGTTTAGATGTCTGATTGTGTTATTATTGTTTCTGAAAAAAAGAATATTTTGGGGATTTTTGGAAAGCAACCCCTCCCCTGATTTTGTATGTCTTACATTCTTCCTAAACCAATTTTTTTTTCACATTCCTTTACTCTTTATTCAAAATTACTAGTTTTTAATATTCTTAAAATAAGAAACGTTACAAATTTGTCACTGTATCTTAGTTTAATGTGTAATGTAAACAACATCAAGGTACTTTTTTAAAACAACTTTTTTATTTCTATGGCTGGTTTAATGTTGTTATAACATGTATCTTTCTGTTTTCTGGAAGCGATAAAGAAATTAAAAGACTGCATAAACAGTTTGATATTGTTCTAGTTGATAAATCTAGATATTACAACTGATATTTCTTTGTTTGCAAGGGAAGTAATCCAACCTATACTGTTGACATAATTTATTGCCGTGTTGTGGAACAGAAGTTTCACTTATATCACTTGAAAAGTTTACATTTTTATGTATTATTCAAATGTTATACTCTTTTATATAAGGAAGTAAGTGGAAAAATCTTGTTTCCAATCTTTTTGCGATTTGTTGACAAAAACGTCACATTGCGATTCGTGTATCAGCAATGAATTCTATTTTTAATTTTATTTTTTCACCTGACAGTTTCTGGTCGTACCGACAAAGTGAATACAGTTGTAGCAACTGCTAATGCTTAAAAGCCGCTTAGTGAAGGAATTTTAAATATCATTAAGAGGTAGAGAATGCCAGCTTATAATGTTAGTATTTAATAGATTAAGCGTTGTATTGCAATACTTAATTATATTTCTATCATTATACAGCGTTTTATTATTAGCGGTTGCTATATACCGCACCTTTTGATTATTCAGTAAGTTACAAATATCCTTAATAAAAATGTCTAAAACAGTAAGCTTTTAATGAAAAATAAACAGTAAGTTTTTAATGAAAAATACCTTTTTTTCCTTTTTTTACAGAAAAAAATATTGTAATTTATTATATCTTCCTGTTTGTGTCGAATTAGCACTGGTTCAAACAAATTACGAATTTACATTGTTTGATCTAATTTTTAATATTATGTCACGTCCTTGAAAATATTATACATCACGTTTAATGCGATTAAAATCGTAGTTCCATATATTGATCTAAAAAAGAGATTAAATTTTTGGGCCAAAATCAATTTTCATTATAAATCATGTACTTGCAAAAATATTCTGCCATTAAATTAAAGCTGATTTATTTTTAAATGATATCTGTTTAAATCTTTCCTTATTGGACGTACTTAATTGGTGTCAGCAAATATTTAAGTAACTGTTGCTATGACGTTGCGCACGGTGTTGGTGTCGGTTTCGGTAACGTCAAAATGACGTTATTTTACGTGAAGTTTTAGAAAATTTATTTGACGTTACTTTTTTGCTAACATTTTTTATGGAGGAAAAATAAAAACCCAGCAATGCCGCCAATCATATAATGCAGGTAATTGAAAAGGCGTGTCATTAAATTGTCTGCACCCTTTTGCATGCATATTGCAGGAGGAAAATATGAGCATGGGTTGCCTCATTAAAAGAAAAACTTGGTAGAAATAACGAAACTTGTTCAACATCGCATTTTGAATTCACATGCTTTCAGTTTTTATTTTACTGAGATAAATTCCATATCAGTAGGCCCTAGAACCTGTCCTTTGTTTTCAGTAAATTGTACGATTGTAGATATTTTGCTGATTTAGCATTGAATTTTTTTTTTCGTTCAAAGTCCCATCCCATCTTGTAACGAAAATCTGATATATTTGTACTCACCTCCGACAACACCTAACCCTTATTCAATATTGGACTATTCAATGTAAACGCGCAATGTATAGAACATTTTATAACAGCATAAAATAGAGTTGACACACTTTACTGTGAGTTAATTCAAATTTGAAATCATATCCTTGAAATTTTGGTTTTTGTGATTTTTTTCTAGTGTCTTAATTTGAACTCTGAATGGTACTTTTGTACAGATTCTGACAGGGATATATACCGATACAGTGTACAAGTATACACTGCACATGTTTTACTTTTATATATAAATGCAACTTTTAAAACTTAAAATTATTTTTCTAATTAATCATTATTGGTATGTTTTTCTTTTATCCATATCAGGTTCATCAGCAATTGAGAGTAAGTTTTGGATAGAGAGATAAATATTTTGACGGTTTACATGACTTTTATGCATTGAACCTAATAAGTAATAACGTCAAGACGCCAAATTTTCACGTCTGTGACATTTATGTTGACATTTAAATTTTGTTAGGATTTTGTCACCATTCTACTGAAATTATTTTGGAATATACCAATGACTTTTTTAAAAGATGCACATTTCATAAAAATCCTTTAATTTTCAATATGTCTATTTTCAATGACTACACATATGATCAATGTTACCACATTTATACAATTATAGTAAGATTGATTACTTTTGGACAATGTGTGCCATTAATGTTGACATTGTAAAAAGCCTATGAAACAAAGACTTCTTTAAAGAATCAGTTCATTTTCATACCTAAATAAAGTTTTGATTTTGCACATTTTGTACTAAATGTTGTTTGGTGCCAAATTAGAAAAATAAATTACTAAAATGTAGGTCATTTCTGAGGTGTAGCATTTAAACGTGACGTTTTTGCCGTCAAATTCAATTGTGACGTATAGCTACATGTTGTACATATATGTAAGACGGCAATTGTTATTAAAATTTAAGGCACCGCAAGTTAAAATTCTGTCCAGAGAACTTTTCCTTAATAACATGGCAACATTTTGTAGAATTTAAAATAATTTCCAACATCAATTTTTCATCCAGCATTACAAAATTTGTCATTTTACGAATCTTAAAAACTTTGCGACATTGAACCTCTAAACTTTGTGACACGCCATCTTAGTCAATGTCCTCACAATAAATCGGCTTAATATCAGAAACCCAACATACATATCGACACAAAATATCAGTCTAATATAAAATACAGTTCCTTGCACACAAAAAGGATCATTGACATGCCATTTCAAAATTGATTTTGCCCATGAAATTACTTTTTTAAGTTACCGATGACATTTCTCATGTTCCTTCAAAATTTCTTCGGATAACACTTATCTACATCGCTGTCTTGCATTTTGAACAACGCGTTCACAGCATTCGGATTGAACAAAATCACAACTGTAAAACTTAAAATCAGTTACATCATATTTTAAACTTTTCTGCTAAATTTTATGTTTGTATTGTTTGTTTTATGGAAATTATCAACATTTTGTTATTGCGTGTGCGACGCTCCTGTCACCTGTCTACATGCGTTTTTGACGTAATTAATTGAATAGTCGAATTAATATATTTGATAATTGGAATTTTTTGATCAATATTTTTGTTAAAATGTATTTAGTATACAATTACCGACCGAATGATATATAGTTTTCATACATGTATAGTGAATTGTTTTAAAATCATGGAAATAGCGCATATGCCGCCGTAATAGTAATTATTGACTTTTTGACACCAACACCGTGCGCGACGTCTGTGCGTATTTAAATTCTTAAAAAAAAAAGTTCAAGCAATTCTCGTTAACTTAATCAAAGTAAAGCAAAATGTTATCCTCATAAAATTGACAGCTTTTTTAAAAATGAAAAAATAAGACTACTCGATCATTTCTACTGAATATTCTGCTTTACCATCATTATAGCTGGTTTATTTTTACTCAAGAAGCTTCAACCCCATTCATCCCCAATGCCCTGTTAGTACCTATTGCAGTCTCGCTCGGTATTATCTCTCATCCATCATAGAAGCACCTCTAGACTCCCACTACTGTTGATACGACTCCGAACTGATGTCCACTTTAATAAGGAGACCTTCTCCTGCCTCGAGCTGCCAATCACGGGAATTCCTGAACGTCAATCAAGTTTGTCCGTCATTTGATAAAAACACACAAGACATCACGCGAGTTATGCTAAAAAGTATTCGGTGTTCACGCTATTGGTCACTTTTCATGGTTCCTTATAGGACTACAAACATTTTTTTTGTTTATTGAAAGTGTTTGTAGGTATAAAACTACAAACATAATCTTTTTTCCTTATCAATTCTGGAACCATGCGGCCTGTAGTGTGTGCACTTCTCTGCTGGCTATGGACGGGATGTTTAGTAGGTAAGCGTGCAATTAAAAATACCGGCCTTTAATACTAAGTGCGGCATCGTTAAGGATAATTTTAATTTTAAAAAATGCTATAATACTTTCTTGGCTTAAGTAAAATACAATTTTAAAAAGTTTTCTTAAATTTACATCAAATTGCAATTAAGGCTAGAATTATTATTTGAGTGAAATTGAATTCTATGTCCCCATTCAGAAACAAGGTACAGAATCATACAGTTTCTGATAAATACTTAGTAAAGAAATACATTTCTTAGGAATCCTCTGCATTAATAAGATTACCTATCTACAATACTGACTTCTGAAACACCATTCTACCCTAATACTTTAACCCGTATCAGATAAAACGTACATTTTATTTTCTGTTATCAATTTTTTAAATACAATTACTCTTATTATTTTGCTTGTTTTTGCAAAAATCATTGATTAAATTAATATGATTATATACTTTTTCAGATTCTTTTTTTATTCCTAGTAAAAGGATTGTTAATACAAGAGGCAAAGAAGGCCAGAGAGGTCTCCATGATATTCTAGGACAAATGAACGAACTGATGGACTTTGCAATTTCAGTAACCAAACCAAAGTCAAGGAAATCAATAGCAGAAAATGTTGAACATACAAAAACAGGAATTGTTTGCCCATCGTACAAGTGTTCTGATACAATAGAACCCGGGTGTCGTAGATCTGTGTACTACGTCATCAAAGGGCAAAGATGCATGGGATGTGACGTGGACGTTTGTAAAGTAAAGAAGAGGCGGGAAAGCGCACGAATGCCTCTTCATCGGTCAAATATAAACACAGATGGAGCCATCGAAGAAAGAATCTCTGTGAATCCGTTCAATTTTGAAAAGAGATGGCTTTTTAGCAGAAACAGGAAGGGTCCAGAACAATTGGCCCATTCTAATTCTTTTCAACAAATGTTATCAGTTTCTGATGTTGATCGTCTGCCTCCAGGCTCGGAAAACAGCTGGATAACGGGCTCACTGTTTTGATTCACCTACAGAATATATATAGTGATCGTGATAATTCCAAATGTTCTTTTGGTTATATGAAGTTTATCTGTATTTTTTCTACGGCATCAAATGCCTTTTCTTTGTATGATTGGACAGGAAATATGATTGTAATAAATGTAATGTGATATGATTTATTTGTTGATATCCTTTTGTAAAGACAGTAATCATAAAGGACACGTGTACATGACCAAGCACTGACACTGTCAAATTTTGTCGTGACTTTCCAAGTGTTTCACTTTAATCGTGACGAAAATCATAAAATGCAATGCAATTCTGTGTTATAGATGTCAGCACTACAGGTCTTACCTGCAAGATGAATTCTAAAGATTAAAAACCTTATAAGGAATAAACAATGTCTTGATATTTTTTAGTAAAATATCAACATAAAAATATTATTGATGACAAACTTTTAAGAATAAAAAAAAAAAAACATTATTATGTTCCCCAAACGAAGTTGGGGAACATATTGTTTTTACTCTGTTTCTTATTATTATTATTCTTATTATTTTTCTTCTTCCTGGGAAAATTTTGTCCACGAGTGATCTTGTAAACTACACATCCGACTTAGGTGAAACCTTTTTAGGGTCAGTAGGCAAGTTATGTAGAGTTGCCAAACAAAGGTCATTTTGCGCGCACGTGCTTGCAAGAGCGCGCACGTGCAACAGGTGAAATTACCAATATAATGGATATTGCCGTAACTTTTCTATTTTTTGATGAAATTTTTTGAAACTCATAATGTAAGGATACATTAGTAGTATAGACAAGATAGCATGGTCAAAATAGCAAGATCTCACGCGCATGCACGTGCGCTTCGCTCTGATTGGCTGAAACTAAAGTCTCAATAACTTTCTTGTTTCTTGTCATAATCCTTTGAAATTTTGAACATAGTCCTACATTATGAAAATCTACCGCATGATAAATAAGAATTTTCATGAAAGCATGCGCATGTGCGCGTGCTGCAAGCTGATTGGCTGACACTTTAAATGGCAATATCTCCTTTGTTTTTTGACGAAATTCTTTGAAATTTAAAATATAGTCATGCATTAGTATATCCTACAAAATGATGTAGAAAAAAAATCATGAAATCACGTGCATGCACGTGTGCTGCAATCTGATTGGCTGAAACTTTAAATGGCTATTTCTCCTTTGTTTTTTGACGAAATTCTTTGAAATTTAAAATATAGTCATGCATTAGGATATCCTACAAAATGATATAGAAAAAAAATCATGAAATCACGCGCATGTACGTGTGCTGCAATCTGATTGGCTGAAACTTTGAATGGCTATTTCTCCTTTGTTTTTTGACGAAATTCTTTGAAATTTAAAAAATAGTCATGCATTAGGATATCTTACAAAATGATATATAAAAAAATCATGAAATTACGCGCATGCACGTGTGCTGCAATCTGATTGGCTGAAAATTTAAATGGCTATAACTCCCTTGTTTTTCAACCAAACAGGATGGGATTTAGAACATAGATAGATGTAAGGGACTCCTACAAGAAGGTATGATCATCATGCACGTGCACGCACGTGCGTGCATTTGAAACGAGTATATTTAAAAATACTCTTGAATGAGTTATTTTTATTACTTTTGGACTGAATGCATTAATATATAGTATATTAAAATATATAAATAGTGTAGACAAGATGATATGGTCATAACGCACATGCATTCACATGCGCTTGGGTGCAATGCTAAAAATTGAATATAATTGGTATCCTTCTGGGAAACCGTTGTTAAAGTCAAAAATGCAAGAGTTTGTCTTACTTAATGAAGCTTACAGGTAATATGGCACCGAAAGGGAGTTGGGGAGCGTTTGGGGAACATCTGTAACGGTTCCCGTTACAATTAGCACTAGTGTTTATTGACGTAAAATATTGTATAAAATAGGTAAAATGTTCTTAAGGTATGTCACTCCTCAGCATTTTAGAAAAGTTCACGCATAACCTCTTACTTCAAAACTATTTATTATAAAATAATCAATTTTTATAACGTATTAAAATTCAAAAATGAAAATTATTCAACATTCAATGAAAAAACTGCTTAAAAATCTACAAAGAAGCAAGATTTATTGTTGTGCAAGGATATTTAGCAGAAAATTCTGCAAATCTGTACATTCGTTAAATTTAATATATTGGAACTTTAGCCTCACATACTTTTACTCGGGGAATATGTTCCGTAATGATATGTACTAATATTTATTAAAGGTCTCAATTTATATTTTTAGAACAAATTTTACACCTTCCCTCAACAAACTTTGCCGAGAAATGAAGTTCAGATAAAATTTACACCGTTCTGTGCCTGAAAATCACATACAGTCAAACTTGTCTTAGCGGCCACCCGAAATCAACGGCCACTCGCGATCAGCGGCCACTTTCCGTTCCCCCCGACGAATTTTACTATATATTTTAACTGGAATAAACGGCCACCTGTGTAACGCGGCCAGCGGCCACTCAAATTCCCTACCCACAGCCCTATTGACACTGTAATAGGCGGCCATTTCGTCACTTGCTGTGATTCTATTATGTCCTTTAAACTCATTCGCTTGGGTAATTATATCCCGATAGCCAATTTAACTTAGCTATTAATGCAATTAAACAAATAACTATTAGATACACTAAACTCTGTTTGCATTTATGAAAAAACCTGTTAGATCAATTTTTAATTATTTTTCAAGATCGCCGATGGAAAAATAAAAATAATTTAAATACAATTGATACTTTCCTCTACCTAAAGAAATTCACACCTTTTGAATTTTGATTCCATGTAGAAGCCCTAATTGCTACCCTTGTGAAAACAAAGGTGCTTCATGTGGCATGATTATCTCGTGAATTTCACTATCAACAGACAACCGATAGGGATTAGTCACGCTCTACTGCATATGACACCTGTGTTATGGTATGATTTTCAACTGCGTCAATACATCTCTCTGGTCAACTGGGTAATTTTATTTCTGTATCTTATGTAACATAGATATTCTGATAGCTTTATAAACAATAAAATTTACCAAACTTTAAAACTTCAGCAAGTTAGTTAATTGCCAATGAATTAATGGGGGGGGGGGGGTGTTACACTGCTGACGATTTTTGAAATTTTTATTGACATATTCTTACTTAAATTTCTATGCTTTATTTTTTTTGCCATTAAACTATATTTTTGTGTATTTTTTTTTCTTTATAAAAAAAGCATAATTATAGCCAGGCACTGTATGTATTTCTTGCTTAACTAATATGTAGGGACAGAAACATGCACAAAACCTTAAAAAATTCTAATTCTTAATAGTTTTTTGAATGAGCTTGAATTAATATATATACACATAAAGAGCCTTTGTTAAATTGACCTGTTTTATTATTTCATTAATTTAACTGTAGTGCTTTATGTTGTTTATTCATTGCCCGAATATGTCTTTTTCGAGGGCAAACTGGAACAAGAGGCCACCTGTCTTAAGTGGCCAGTTTCCAGACTTCCCAAAGGTGGCCTCTTAAAACAAGTTTGACTGTATTTTGACCAATATTTCAAAATTAACATCACTGACCCCAACTTTTCTTTCGTTATTTTAAACTAGTCGATACCTTTGACTGATCAGCACTTAAGTCGTAAAAAGTTTGATATATGAAAGTATTTTATTGCCTGTTTAGTTTTTTAATACCCCAAATATGTTACTTTTTAGTGCAAAAAGGTCACATAATAATTTACGCGCATTAATTTGCAAGATTTGTTCAACGATAAATATTCTTTAAACTATTTTTGGGTAAAATATGATTATATGTTTTGCCATTGTTACATCTGATTATATCTGATTAAATATGATAAAGGTTAAAGTAATTTACCAAAGACTTAAAATATAAGTGCAAAAAGGTCAACTTAATTGTACCGTAGCTCAGTAAGATGCACACTGACCCCCTATTTTCTCTGCGATTTTGAGTCATACTATATGAGTACTTATCCAAAACATACTTCTTAAAAAATCCTTGATTTAACAAACTGCACGAGTGACATAATTTAATGACATATGCAACGTACACGTACACAAACTCTTGCCCTGATTATATTTTAATATTCTCAATTTTAAATCATACAAACATAAGATGTTCTTCACTTAAAATTAGCATACTTTACGAGGAGTTTTGACCTGATATAAAATCCATTTAGTTATTTATTTATTTTTTAGAAAAATTAACAAAAATGTCCTTCAATATTTAGAGCTTTCAAATCACCTAGAAAGAAAGAAAGTTAAGTTCAAAACGACATTGATATGTCCTTAAAAGAAAAACACCTAGTATTGGTGGAGATTTTACTTCCAAAAAAAAAAAATAATAAGAAATGAAATAATCTGACGTCGTATAGAAAACAAAATACTCTCTAGCAGAGAATCGAGAGATTTTAAGAAAAATGAACATGCACTTTACTAGTATATCAGCAGTGTACAATAATTTAATTATAAAGAACATCACCTTGCAGTTAATTTTGGAATTCAATCTACAAAAGAAAAAAAGCTCAGAATAAAAAAAAACTATTGTCAAAATATATTTTTGAAAATCTCGGTCATATATTGTCAATTAATTTCTTTTCGCAGTAGGAATAATTAGTTCTCATAATTTCCTACAATCTTATTATTTTCTCGCTGTAGGAATACATACTTTTAATTTGCTTATAATCTTAGCCCTAATAAGACCTATTTATGCCCTCTTCTGAAAATTGTATTGTTTTGGGTTTCTTAAAGTTCGGTCACTTTTGCTTTCCTCATCTGTTTTAATAAGCATCAAACGAATAATCTGCTTAGTAGCATTCCTAGGAAACAAAAGTTTAGATTGTTATTTACATAGCAAGCTATGGAGAGAAAAAACTGTTGTTCGCTTTAAGAAAATGATATTAATCATTTATCAAAGTGGCATGTTTACAATCTAACTTCAAAGTTAAAGTGCATGAACACTTATCGATTTCGACTTCGGCAATCTGTGTACCATAGGCGTCTCCAGCAAAGTCGCTTCTGTCGACTAGAACATAAATGGTCTGTAATTTAATTTTAATTGCCGCAAGCTCTACTTAGATAATAAGAATGTCCTTAACGACATCGGAAATATTAAATATGTTATTGGTGGTTAAACACGAACTGATCATTTCTTGAATTAAATTGTCGTCTAAGAACATTTCCGTCATTTTTTGAAAGATGCTTGACAATGTTACAGCAGTAATTGACCAGATGAAAAAATTAAGGTACAACAAAGAAATATTCCAAACATTATGAAAAATGTTAGTTATGTACATTTTTTGCAACTATTGACCAAGGAAAACAAAACATTTTTTTTAATCAACAATGTTTTTTTTTTTAACTTTTCATAATAGAATATTATAGCTTCTAAAATACTTGTATTTCTAAGTGAGTAGCCATAAAAGTGTCTGCAAGACGTTCAAAACACAAGTAAAGTATTTTTGCTATTTATCTTAAAAGAATTACCCATTCCTAGTAACAAAAGCAGAATTTGTCATATCAGACTGTACTCTTTTTACATTGTAGATAATGTCAATAAGAGAAGTATGTTTGTCTTTTCTCGGAAAAGCAGAAAGGGTATTTATAGTAGACAAACGACATAAAGAAACAATTTTGCATTTCAAAGGTGATTTGGAACTAATCTTCATAATAAAATTTCAAACAAAGAGAAAGGGGACACATCTATATTTCTGTTCCCAGTGACGCCAATTTCAACCCTCGCTCACAGAGCTGGACAATACTGACTCTGCTTTACGACAAAAACTGTCATTATATGTTAGAGTCCGACATCAAACGGCGCTTGATGTAAATAAAGACGTTATTTTGGAGCGTTGTTGTAAAATTCAAGCCATTCCGACATTTACACGACAGTAAACACATTCACAAGTAGGAGGAGGGCGGTAAAGACTTCTAAATCAACACATAATGTTGTGTGGGTGACATAAAGAGTTGTCTGGTACATTTAGAGGCCATGGGGCCTTAACGGTCGCCTGAGTGTGATACAAATCTGTCAGGGATCCACAGAATGAAAAATAATTAAATCATAATGTACTCAAAGAAAAAGAGAAACAACTCAGAAACTTGCACGCATACACGATGTATGTCAGTGGATTATACTAATGTATCTACACTTCATTGCTATCACTTAACATGACGCGTATGCATAACGTTGATACATCTGAAAGTATTTAGAGAGTACAAATACAAAATGTAATCATAATAATCTATATTATTATCAACTTTTGTTGGCGCCATATGGTACATAAATATTTTACTTTTTCTTCCCAAGATTTTTTATGTATTTTCTGTAATATCGTCTTGTAATATCACATCTGAATAAAAGGAAGAAAAGCCACAATATTATTTGCTTCCTCTTCTTCTGATGATTCAGTATAAATTCAAAGCATGTTTCTCAGATGTACTCCGACCTTCCTTACCCAATTTATACATTTTTATCCCAAAAAAAATCTATCTACTTTCTCCCTCGATTTACAATTGATGTAATATTTTTTTTATCCGAAAGATATTTCCTTCCTACACATTGACCGTTTTAACAATATTTTTTTTCCAAAAAATACATTTATAGGCCCTCAAGGCTCATATTAAAATGTTATTCTTTTACCTAAGGTTTATAAATTCTAATGCCTTAATTGGTTCACTAGTTTCTGAAAAATATAATTAAATAACCAATTTTTAGGCACTAAAAATTTCAACGAAAAAAAATTCAATAACAGAAAGCAATTGGTCAAAATTGATTTGGGTGATTAAATAATGGACAGAACACATACAATAATATTTGACTTAACTTTAAAAAAAATTAAGAGGTAAGAATAATAAAGTAAAGAAAAATGCATAACAATCACAGCAGTTCAAGTTGCTTGAGGATGTACGTACATGCAGCATGACTGATTAACAAACATTTTTAAAGTAGAAAATAGACAGTCGTTTTCCTTTATGATACCTTTTTGATTACTTATTGATTGGCTTTGATATAATTTGAGCTTCAGACTGTTGAAAAAGATTTCAAATACATAAAACAAAGGCTGTATAACTTATATTATAATATCTTCATGGGGAAAATAATATTTAAAAAAAAAAACTTATGTTGAACGTGTTGACTACATTTTAAAAATCTTCTTTTTTCTAATCACGATCTTCCCTTATTTCCTTTATAATCTGCATATGGAGTTAATGTCTTCTAGTTTATAAGATACGCAAGAGCCCTACCAATGAATGCTATAAAAACGCATGAGCCCTACCAATGAATGCTATAAAAAAGAGGCAAGCTTTTAACAAGCAAGTTGATGAAATACATGTAACGGTATCGACAGTTTCGTTTAAAATTAATAGTTCGCAATGTCCGTATCTTGTTCGGAAAATTAATACAATCTATCATTTAGTAAAATGTTATCGTGCGTTTTTCTTACAAATTGTAAGATCATTATTAACTGAATTTTCTATAGATTTTTTTTCTGTATGCCCTAACACAAAAAAGCACGCTCGACAGGGAATGCTTACTCCTCAATAGCCCCTGATCTCGCTCTAGAGGCCTTTAGAGGTTCGTTTTTGCTAAGTTCCCTACTTCTTTTTTTTCAACGGACATTTAAGTTTGGTAACTGTTCGTTAACTCCATATTTTGTCGAATACTAAATAATATTTGTAAAAAAGAAAATTAGATAATTCTCTTTAATTAGTTTTCAGTTCAACAAACTGAAAAACAAGCTTTGATATTTACATCTATATTAAGTAAGACATTCAAACAGGAAATGTGATGGACTTATTATTTCGATTTTAATGTGAAATATTGAGTCTACATTTGATTATGCAAAAATAAAATGCCATGATATTTAACTGAAAGATTTTATCATGTTTTAGTCTTTCAGCTCCTTAACTGCAATAGTTTTGGCATGCTATAACTCAGCAACCATAGAATTGCAATGAACTGCTGTAATCAGAGTAATTTTTATTCACCTAAGTTTTGAAAATTAATAAGGAGTGACTCCTTCATCTTTTTTTAATAATAACACAATCTTCATTTACACTAAACCGTTCCAAACTAAGTAAAAAAATCTGCAAAACACGTAATTTTATCACCACTTTAAGTTTAAAAATGTCAAATCATTTGATTATTTAATTAAAAATTGATTTCGTCTTTTTTGCAAAATCTTATTTATTTGATAAATGATTTAAAAAGTATACTTCACTAGACGATACTTACGAATAATTCCAAAAACTTAAATCATATCTGCCATCAAAAATCAGGTATCAAGGTTCTTCGTAACAACATTTGAGAAAGGTTGCTGTTTTTCGAGCGTAGCAATGGCTTTGTGTCTGTTATTACGAAACGCCTATTCTGATGTAAGAAAACATTATGATACTATCATTAGTGACTATTATTATTATTAACTTAAATTTTTCTGAAATTTCATTTTCGGAGACATAACATAAAAGCAATGAAAAGGAAAAGTCATGATCATGAGAGCACACAATCTTCATATAAATTACCTTTCTGTCGTCTTCTTGAGTTCAGAGTAATGTAGTTGAATATAGCAAAGTATACATTTTTTTCTAATAACAGATGCGATTGGGGGAAAACCTGTAGGAATCTAAAATTTACCTTATAATTAATACTGACTAAAATATCTATATGTCAAAGGTCAACTCAACTTTTGTGGTTATGCAGCCATCATATGACTTCTGAATAGATAAAAATGAAATGACATTGTATGGAAAACTCGACCCTTTGCGGAAACTGTTAATCATTTAAGGTTTTAGATAATTATATATCCAAGTCAGACTTTTCTTAACTTAAAGGTGTCCATACGCTGTTTGATGTTGGAAACTTTGCTGTAATATGTTGTGCAATCCGTTATATTATTTTTTTAACGAATTACCAATTTCTCTCATTCCGTTATTTTCATTGTAATGTTTTTAATGATTAATTTTTTTTCATTAATATTATTTATTTGTACATATCGGATATGGACTGTTTAATGAATAGTAATTTTTATTACATATTAATGAGAAAATTACATGAACATTTTTCAAATCCATATGCTAGTACTGATATTAGTATAAAAAGGTCTTAGGTGTTTGAGTTACGGGTATATTAGAATCAGTGAAAGCCCTAGTATAAGTAAATATGGGTCCTCTATCTGTTATTATTTTTTTCTAAAATAAATATACGTTGACTTAGTTATAAAAGAGGTGCCGGTTGTGAAACAAAAAAAACGCTTTGATTCATATATTCGTATATATATGTAATGGAATTCGAGAGCACTGATTGCCAAAATCATTAGACTAATGTTTTCCGAATTAATAATTTTGAAAACATGTACTAGATAAATCGAGGGGAATTGGTTATCCATATTCATTTGATTTTGATCTCGAATTATATATCGAGGGAATGAATTATTAATCCGTGGGAACGGATTTTTTCCTCAAATTAATTTTTACTTTTTGTGTGTTTTTTTTAAATAAACTTTGCTTATGTTTAATGCATTACTTTTTTGCCGCCAATTTCTCATTCTTATTTTCAAGTCAATGTTTTTAATGATTAATTTTTTTTCTCCAATTCTTGTTCATCGTGACTGTTCTTGTAATATATGTCTTATTGCTGTTAATCATTTTCAGATTACTTTTCCAGGAAAAATTATTGATTTATCTGAGATGTTGACTAAATATTTTTTATGCAACAATAATTAATAATTATGCAATCTGTTATTGCTGCCTCTAAGTAAACACACACCGAATTTACCCCGTTCTATAAATCTTTAGCTCATTAATAATTACTGTTTTAAAAAAAAATATGTTAATTGTATAATTTCTAATACTTTTCCAAATAATTGTACATACACTCGATAAATCAATGGATTTGTTTCCTTATTAATTTGATTTTGATTGAAAACGGATCAAGGAACTTCAATTTTTTCTCTCATTATGTTGTTTTTTAAAACTGAATTATGTCATTTTCATAGAATTTTCATAAACAAATTCTAGTACAAATGTTATAATATTGCGGGTTGACCCAATCAATGAATTTAGTAACCTTGGTGGTAAATTAATTATGATACATCAATATATGGAATATGTTATATACAGATAATTATGCATTTGAAATTTCACTAAAGCAAAACTGTTTTGATTGTTGACATTCTACATGATATAACCCCATTTGTCAAACGATTTATGACTTTATTTCAAAACCATTGACCTTAATTGATGTAAAATAATTTCCGTGAAATCAATAAACTATTTGACAAAGCAACTGTTTTTCTAAGGGCATTCAGCTATACGATTCAAACAATTTATGAAAACATTTCCACCCTTTTTCTATGGATTAAATCATGACCCTGTTAGCAAATATATCCTTTCATTTTTTCGTATTTTGTCTGAGATACTATATACCAACCCGTTCAGCTTTTTACTTAATTTGACCACGGAATACCCCGATTACCTGATGGATACATAGGGTCACGGCGGTTGTGGCGGTTTACAGGGAATGCTTATTCCTCCATGGCACATAATTCCATCTCTGAAATTTTGGAGTTCCGTGTTCTAAGCCATTTTCTTAGATTTGTATTGCTCCTAGGTTTTTTAGCTTTAGGAGATAAATGTATTCATTCTCTTCATCTCCTTTAATCATTAGAAGAGTAACTATAAACTTAGGAGAACTCTACCCTTAGCTTAAAATATTTGCACTCCTCCATGTCACCTGACCCCTCCTCTGATGTTTTGGAGGTCCGTGTTTGCTCTGCTCCTATTTTGTATTGTTTTATGGACTTTCGATCTCGAATACTGTATGTTATCTCCATATGTTTCATTGCATATATACCCTTCTCTATTTGTTCGGCATGTTGTGTACAGATATCTATATGTATGTTCGTTGTTGCGAACATTTTTTTTTAAAACTTTTAATGAACTTTATTATCTCGAACGCCAGTATCATGATTTTGCCAGTTATTTAAAGTCCGAACCATTATCTTGTTTTTGCTCTATCCAAACCTTGGAGACGGGATAAAAAAAATACAAAGTGTCTGATAAAAGGCACTTCCAACCACAAATCACAGGTTTTTTTTTTATCACACCATATGTTTTATACATTAAATATCCGTGTTTTTACAGTGAAATTTAATCCATATTATTTTACTTTTCACTTTCATGCTACTGTGACGACGTGTTTGAAAAAATTACCCATTTAGTGACATCCACTGCATAAATAGTTAAAACATACGATAGACCCACACTCTACCATATACATCAAATGTTGGGACCCTTGAAACCCTAAAAATATCTTTGCACTCATGAAGTAATCTCAGTAGAACTACATGTATCGAGGATATTTTTTGTGAAATAAAAGGCAGAAATACTTTGATGATTAAAAAATTTTACATGTTTGAAAAGTTGAGTACATTTTCTACTTTGATTATGTTAACTGTATAATCATTTAATATGCATATATATAAAAGTGGGCTTTCTTTTGTGATTGTTTAATTAATTCTTTATTCTTTATTAATGGATTCTCATGATTCCAATAAACCACAAATATTTCTTGTGTATCAACGAACCAAAGACACACTCTTCTTCTCTCTATCTCTAATGTTTATAATTATATGGGAGGGATTGTTTTTATAAATGACGCAGGGAAATCGATCATATCGTCTTTTTGGTCAAAGATGACATTTCTCTACCTTAGTCCACACTGTCAATGGCGTTTATTTCATTAAAGATTGTAAAATTGTCATTAGTTTTTATTTTTTGAAGGTTGTATCATAAATTGGGCTGATTTAAAAAAGCGAAGATTATTTTGTTAGATTTAAAATGAAATTATAATCGATATTGAATAATGATCAATATTTTCATTCAATAATATATAGATTTTAATTACATGGGTTTTTTTTTGAAAATAGATTTTGAAATCTTGTTAAGGACAAAATCGTGATTGACAATTTATTTAGACATCAGTGAACTTGTACGTAAATAGTCTATATTTGGACAAAAACATACCAGTATAGGATCTCATCTGATAAGAAAGACGGTATAAGGTGATTTATGATTATTATTTTGACACACAGTAATTATTATTTCCTTTCGTCTATATATATCCTCTCTGATCTTGATTTTCTTTCACAGCCTCTGTTTTATTTGTTCACATTTAAATATGACAATTATGACTACATTTTATTAAATGTTCAAACAAACATTGTAAAGAGTATGTAAGAAAATCGACAAACGCACGGTAAGAGATAATATTACTTGTAAAACATAAAATCGCATTTATAATTGTTATGAAATCATTCAAGTCAATTATTTATATTATTTATATTATATTAAAGATTGTTAACATATATTTGCATGTTTTTTCAATACTAGGCAGTTTTTGATATGTAATTTTTTTTTTTAAATTTCTCTACATTACGTCGAAATTTTATATTTTAGGATCTTTGCGACAACTCTAAAATATATGTTTTTAATGTATCCTGGTATTATATAATTTTTTTTTTCAACCATTTGAGATTCTGACTTTAATTAAAAATACACATCAATATAGCTTTTGAAATAATTCTGATAATTTAACAAAATATTCGTCATGTGTTAGAATTTCAATGTTTTACAAAAAAAGCAAATTTTAAAGCAAATACATTAAACAAAACTAAAAATCTGTTTTCAGTTGATGGTCTTGGAGCCAGGAGTAAACTACTGTGTAAAATTTTTTTTTTTTATGTAAATATGTAGTGACGGTTATATTTGGTTGTGATTATTGCCTTGCTATTTGTATATATTTGATTGCCATGTAGTAATCTAGTCGAAAAAATTTCAAGCTGTGGCTACCTGTTCTCGGATGTTTTTTCTATTAAGAATTTGCAATGTATGGGTCAAAATGTAATGTTGTGACATCTTGTTACCAAATATATTTACATCTTGATTGTTATTCACTGATGTTTCACAAACATAAAGTATATGAATGTTTAACTGTTTAATTTTTGTTCAAAAACTGCAAGATTAACCGAAACTATGTGTCAAAATAGTAATGCTTTTTGTACAGTTCCTGACTGTTCTAAATTTTTATTTTATTAATAAAATGTTCAGTCATTTGTAGAAATGATATGCATATTTTTGTTTCAGCAATGTAACAGATCGGGACTGTTGGTCACTTTTCTTCTGAATTTAAATAAGATAATATTTTCTATCTAATAAAAATTAGTTCATGACAAACAAGTTGATGAAACAGAAATATCAACAGTCTCTTTTTAAGTCTTCATTTCGTGAGGATTATGGTCAATACAAGAAGGTAACATTTTATATCAAAGTTTATTGTAGATAAAAAATGTCAAAAATATTTAAACCTTATTTTTAACAACTTATCACATGTAAATTAAACGGAGGTTCCAATTTAATTAAAGTCACGTGCTCAGAGAATACCTCACAAAATAAGAGCGAGCAGTCATTGTTTTCACTTAGTTTTCTTCTGTAACAACGAATAAGTTCAATATAGAAACATTTTCTCAGTGAAATAATAATACTTGACAAGCGACGGAAATTAAAGGCAATGATGTACAGATTTAGATGTAATAATCAAGATTTATGCTTGACTGATTTCCAGCATGTTTTAACACATTAACATTTGATTCCATCTGTTTTTACCGTTAATTAAGAGCCGGGGCGGTTTGGTTGACGTGGAAGTTGCATACAATATTTGGAATCTGCTGAAGAATTGAAATCTAAGATCAGCAGGATGAAGAGATTCATGATATGGAGTTTATTTACACTGTTTAAACTGGTGAGAGGTAAGTAATACACTATTCTCGAACATTTGTTTTTTCTTGCTCACATTAATAAATATAAAATTTATTTTCAGATGAGAAAAATCAAACAAGATCTTCGCGGGATCAAATATATACTTTGAAAGTACATGATATATTTAAATCTTAATAATATTTGAATTATATATCGCATCTGTTATATGTTAAATTTTGTACAAACGATGTAAAATGTAAAAAAAAATGTTAGTTTTAAATGGACGCTAAATTGCCAATTTTCGAAATTTTGTTATTCTAAGTTTAAGCATTTGGATCATTTGATAATTGCACGTGTATTTCCTGTTGTTTTATATGAAGAACCTGCAAAACTGCACTACACAATGTTAACAAATTTGTGGTCCGTCTAACCATGAAATCATGAGTCAACCAGGTTGTGTTTTATATATTGTTTATTTTTACTTTAACTGCCATGTTATTTCCTTTTCCTTTTAAGAATACTGATTAAAAATCAGATTTGATAATTTTACGGTGTATGATTTTTGCTTGGAATTCAAATATTTCAAAGAATACGAATAAAATTTGAAAAGGTTACTAACTCCTTAATGTGCAGAATATTACAAATGAAATATATGGAGATTACGAATAGTGTTCAAGCTCAAAAGTAACAATACAATGTTGGCACAGAGCAAACACGGACCTGCAAAACATGAGAGGTGGGATCAGGTGCCATGTAATTTGGAGTGTTTTTAGAACAAGCCATGATTCGTTAAACGTGATAGGAATACAAATGTCGTTATCTGTCAATGACATTTAATGATTACTAAAGGAAAATTATTTTTTGTGATATACTCATCATCATGTGACAAACAAGTTTAAAATAAATACACATTTAAAATTCTACGTAAATTTACTAACAAGGGCCATTTACCTACTTTAAAAAAAAAACACATTTCAGAAAATGATTTACATAGTGTAGTTACAGAGAAGTTTCTAATTGCCGTGTTTATAGTTTATCTTGAAACGCAAAATAAATAGATATATGAATTAATTAATCAGCAATGAATAAATAATATGAAAATAACAAAATGTTACCTTTTCCTTTGCCAGGTCAAATGCTTCCTCCATTCTTCTTTCCACCAAGTTTTGTTCGCCATGAATTTCCGGAAGGAATTAATATACCTGGTGTTGATCCATCCTGCCCTCCGCCTATACACTGTCGTCTTATTCGAGACCCAAATTGTATACAACCTCAGTTTTCCATGATTAATGGACGACGATGTCCAGTTTGTCCGAGGAACAGATGTACCGATCCATCTTCTCCTACAAGACAGAGAGAGGAAAATACAGCTTCTTCAAACGCTGCACGTGATGGTAGAGTGCAAGAAAATAATGATCAAAGGACACCAGAGCAAAATAGAAGATCATCAAGTTCGACATCAACCTCGTCATCAACACGTGTTGTAATCGGAAATGAGCGAGGGGTACTTATACAAGTTGACCCTCCGCGACCCGGCCGACGTCCTTCACCTGGTTCTCGAGGGAATCCGGAAAACCTTACTTCTCGAAGGCCTTCAGGACCGTCTTCTTCTCGGAGCCCTGGACGTCCTCGCGGTAGGCCTTCCAGAGGTCCTCGTCGTCGTAGGCCCTCTAAAAGACCACAGAAGCCAACGAAATCACCACCAAAGTCTCAAAAGAAGCTTCCTCAGGTTGACAACCAGAAGGATGCTCATATTCTTTTTCCATTTGATATTCTTAATGACAACAAAGTAAGCAAAAAGAAACAAGAAAATGAACAAAAGAGTTCAAATCCTCTCCCAAAAAGCAACGTTCTTGAAAAGTCGGATGCAGTAAAACCTGAAAGTCCATCCGTTCCTTCACATGGAAGGCGAACTGAGAGGCAAACAAGACCTTCTATCCGTCTGATTTTTCAAGGTTCCCAATCAGAAGGAAATGAACAATCTAACCAAAACCAACGAAACACACAGATACCAAATCGTGTGTTACCTTCTGGAAACAATGCTTTAACAAATAGAATGCCATTTATAAGGTTCCCTTTCCCTTTTCCAGGTATGCAAGGATCTCCCTTTACAAGAGTAGTGCAGCGAGCATCTCAAGGTAGTGCAAATAACAACATGGAAACTGGTAGTGCAAATAACAACAGACAACCATTGAATCAACAGATACCTTTTATCCATAATATGCACCCTTTCATGCAAATGGCTCTGTTAAATAGAGCTAGATTCCTCAACCAAAATGCTGCTAATCGCCCCTCTAGCACCGTTACGCCAGATGCAGCTTCAAACAATGCTGCACAACCAACTCCTTTGAGAAATAATAACATCCCTAATCTTTTACCGCCATTCCATTTATTGAATCCTGCACAAAATCAGAATGCTGCCACTAGATTTGCAAACAATGTTCCTGCTGACCAAGTCTCTAGTTCCAATTCCGAACCCACTGTCCAAACAGTTAATCCTGATCAACAAGCTGGGATAAACAGGTGGTTAGAGCAAATGACAATGCCTATTCAGCAGTCCCTAGGCGAACCAAATTCACCGCCAAGCAGTCAAGTGCAACCACAAGAAAACCAAAACCAATGGTTAAACCAAATGGCACAACAAGTTCAGCAGATGCTAGGTGGAAACGGTCAGCCACCAAACCAACAAACACCACAAGTTCCAGCTGAAGTCCAAGCTCAGTTTCAACAACGATTGCAACAGATGGCACTTCAACAACAACAACTTCTAGCTGGTAGGCAGTCAGCAAATCAGGTGATGCCACCAGGCATGACATCAAATCGGATACATCCTCAGATTCCGAACTTAAATCCTTTTCAAAACTCAGCTTTAGGAGGTACATCCCCAACTGCACCAAATGTCGCTAACCAAAATAATGTCGGTGGGGCCGATACACAATTAACTCAGTGGCTAGAGAATGCTTCTCAGCAAATCTGGCAGCAGCTAAGTGGTGGTACAAATTTCAGGACACAACCAAACCCTAGTCCCCAGTTAGTGGCAAACAATCCACAACAAACTGTGAGCAATTCTCCTCCAGCAAATGGAGGAGCTAATCAATTAACTGTGGACAACTGGTTAAATAGCATGGTGCAGCCAATCCAACAAGAACTCAGTGGGTCTCCTGGTAACATCCAGGCGCCCCCTAGTGGAAGTGACTTAGCTGGAAGTAACTGGTTCAATAATATGTTAAATCCCATACAACAGGGTTTGGGAGGAGTTTAGTTCCAAAACATTAATTAAAGCGTTCGCCAATAACCGAAACAGTTAATTAAACTAATTCATCATCTAACTATGTATATTGTAAAAATATAAAATTGTATCTCATATTGCGATATTTCGATATGTCTCATGATTTTTTTTTCTCGAAAAGTAAGTTTGTTTAATTTCACAGAAGCGTGTAATATTTTACAATGATACGAAAATTTTCACAGTATTTTACCGTCCAAGTTATATATTGTTTTAGTTCACTGTTTATCACGATGAACAGCGTGTATCCAAGTTTTATATATGCTGTTACAATTATTGTTTGTCTACCAATGTCTGTACATAGTTGTTTTGAAATAATTTATGGGGTTGTTAAAAATAAATGATTTTAAAAATAATGTATTTGTGGAGGTCTTAGTGTTGATAATGTACACGATTATAGTGTAAACGTGTTTCTATGATTTTCTGCCAAAAATCCTATCTTTTAAATCCTAGTTATATATAGACCGATGTATTGATTTTGAACCATATTATAGTAATGAAATATGTTAAGATATTGAACATTATTCGAGCTCAAAAGTCATTAAACATTACAAAATAGGAGCGGAGAAAACATGGACCTCCAAAACATTAGAGATGGGATCAGGTGCCATGGGGGTGTGAGTATCCTCTGCCGACCATGTGTTCCTTGATTGGAAAATACATGTAACGAAAATAATCCGTAAACAATTCAGTGTGTAAGTAATGGTCGAACAATCAGTATGAAAAAAGACAGTCAGTATTTAGTTTTATGATTAATTGTATCTGCTGAGAAGGTAATTTTATCGACCATTGAACTTACAAAATGATGACTTTGAACACATTAAAGGACACTGCTGCTAGTATTGCTTCATCAACTTGATTGTCAATGACTTACCTCGTGTTAGAAATTGTTCATACATAGAACATGCTCTTCCGTATCGAATCAACTAAATATACGAGATAAAGAAAATAAAACGACTTGACAATTTTTCCTTGATTACAATGATTTTTAAAACATGGAATAAACTCATTCCATTTAAATGACGTTCATATTTTTCCCATTGTTAGCTGATTATATTTTTATATTGTTTTTATTCTTTCATAAAACAAAGCATAATAAAGCAAGAAAAATTCTTAACGCAGTATATCCAAAAAGTAACAAAAACAAGGAAATTGATGGGTATATAATTGTATATATACCAATAATTCGACCAACTTTGAGGTGCGCAAAAATCAAAAATAGACAGGGATCGTTTGTTTCTAATTCAATTGAAATATTAAAAGAAACGGTGGCTTCTTTTATGAAATCATATAAGAAAAGGGAAATATGAAAACAGAAAATGTTTATGAGAAATACAAACTGATTTTTTTATTTCTTAAAGTCTAGACATTGAAGGGTACTAGCTCCTTTATTTCACGATCAATAAATAATTCAAATAATTTATTTCAATTTTCATATTCAGATTATTTGGGAATCAGAACTTGTGTTTAAATTTAGTATTCCAAAAGCAATATAACCAAAACGATTTATGGACAATTGGCGACCTTTTAGTCTTTAAGGTCAGACGAGACGTTCCTCAAATTTGCTTTGTATATCTTCGTAATGTATGAAAAATATTCAAAATTTTTATGAAATTCTGATTTCTAAACCAGTTTCTAGACGTTTTTAAAAAATCCAAACACTTAAACATTTGAAATTGGAAAATTATTTTTCTTCCCCAAAGGATTATACAGCTCAACAAACTTTTTAAACTCACATGGTTTTTCGCACAAATTAAAGTCACATTTTTCTTGCAATAAAACTTAAAATTATCGAGTTTCAGTACGAGGTATAGGCCTTATATTATGAAATATTTCATGTTAAATGTGCATATTCTCTAAAATCATTATCTAAAGTTTTAAGAGTCAATGTTCTAATAGGGAATTTGTTTATAAATCATATGATGTTAAATGTGTATGATTCTATCATAGGTATTTACAAATTTCATTAATCGAACTTTCTTGAATACTGTTCTGTTGAAATGTTCAAATTGACTTCTTACAGATGAGTATTTTTCTATGTAATTCGCACATTTTCAATACTTGTCATGGTTTTGTCGAAATGCAGCGCCGAAAAATGAGAAAACTGCATAAAGAAATCATGTGAAAAGATAGGATAATAAAGTATTGTTTATCTTTCAACATAGTAAATTGTAAATATTGAAAAGACTTTCTTTTTACATTTATGGTCTGAAACTTTGGAATTATGCGTTGGTAGGTAACTTTCATGATGCTAGATTTCAGGAAGTTGACCTGAAAAATGTTATCTTTTTAACATGGAAAGCAGTCGAACACATGAGAAATACTTATATCATCTTGCGCCTTAGTGTCATATTAATGTACAGAAAATACAGAAATAACATGAACTGCACTGTTTCTGTATGAAGGCAAGGCAAAAGTATGTTTTAAAATGAATGCATACAAAGACGGTTGCATTTGAAGAGAAACCATGAAAAAACCAATTGGAAACTCCCATAATATATCATCCAAGAGCATATAGAAATCCTACCAATTATTATGTGTAAATTATGTTTAAAGTAATGGAATATGATCAAAATTAAGCTATAAATCATTTTTAAAATATATTTTGTTGTCACGTTACACAATTTTGCATTATGACAATGTGACCTTAATTTGTGCGAAAAACCATGTGAGTTTAAAAAGTTTGTTGAGCTGTATAAGAAAAACTACCCCTGGTATCTTGCAGAAATGCCTGGTAAGGTACCTCAATTTTTTGTGAGTAAACATGTTTCAGTAGCAACTCTTCAATGACACACTCTTAGAAAAATTTATCTATTATTAAGGAACGTCTCGTCCGTCCTTAAGTGTTGTTTATTTTTAGCATCAGGATACATTGCAAATGAATGAAAACTAAATTGGACAACTAATTCAATAGAGAAGAAATCAGATTAATAAAAAGTAGGGAAAATGGGAGAATATTTGCATTACACAGAATATATAATTAAATATAGGGTCCGTTGATCATGATAGACCTTTAAAATGTGTTTCATACGATTTCTTGAAAGTAAATGAATTAATCCATGCAAACTCTCAGCCGTTTTTTTCTTAATTTTTGATCCGTGTTTAAACTCTGCTGCTCCAAATTAAATGTTGATCCTGTAATAAAAGGGATCTGACATAGAATTTTTAACGAAAATATCGTATTAAAAGTTGCAGATATTGTAGATAAGGGAAAGATTTCCCATTCGGTCAAAATGCATTGGTTCCCAAGAAATTCGCAGGATAAGACAATGTTCTGGAAAGGACATCATTAATAATTTTAAATTTCAAATTTACATTGAAAATTGAATTTACTACAAGGGACTTAAACTTAAACTCTACACCACGTTATACACGATTTCGGAATACACGGGATCAGCAAAGTTTCACTTTACTTCTTGTTCTCTCTTTTGTTTTTCAATTCAGAGGAAATAATAAAAATTCAGATTAATCACCTGTTTTAACTTGTATTTTCTGTACTAAAGCAATTGCTTAGAACTGATATTATAAAAAAGCCCACCGAGGATTAACTGGTACCTAGATTTTGATGCAAGAAATGTGACGAGAAAAAAAATCCGAGAAAAAGAAAATATATCTTTCGAATCTTTCCTTGTTTATTATATTAGTATATAGTGTTGTTACTTTCATCAACGTTACATTGCATAAACATTGATACCACTAATTAACCATTGAGGGTTTCACATGTTGGTATTTTCATGCCTTTGATATACTTTTTTTGAGAAATGGAGATGACGAACGGTTATCAAGTACAAAACTCCACTGAGATAGAGCCTCCATCGGGAGCAGGGTAAACAGGGACCTCTGAAAGTTTCAGAGATTGGATCAGGTACCATGGAGAAGTAATCAATACCTGTTGACCTGTCACATCCGTCATGATCGGATTAACCCAAAAAATGTAGAAAATTCTGTGTGCATATAAAAGGCCTAAAAATTGGTATGACAAAGTCAGTCAGCAATTGATGTAATGATAGATGGTTAAAATTTGCTGACAAAATTCATAGTATCGACCACAGAGCTTGTGAAAAAGTCACTTTAGACTGTTGATATTTTTGTTTCCTAAACTTGTTTATATTTTATTTGTGATTTTTGATTTTAAGACCTTTTTAAAAAATGTCATTTCCGCCATGAAAACAACCTTGTTCATGAATATTAATACTTTATAATATTAAATGTCAAACACCATTTCAAAAAACATTTTCATCTATGACAAACTACCTTTTTTATTAGATTTTTACATTGCAGGTGAAAATTTGTGAGTTAATTGGTTTTAAAAATATCATATCTATTGAACATTCTATGATTATTTTTTATTTGAAGTACATGTGTTTCCTCGTTTGCATATTGTGAAACAAGATCTATGATTACTTAACAATTTTTCTGGTGTAGCTCTTATGCTCATTTATTCGCATGATCAACCCGGCATGTATTTTCACTTTTTGACTGTAGTTTTTAAATATACATTGTTATTTGTATGATTTTGATTGTAGTAAATTGATAATCAGCATTCAAAAAACATAAGATTTTATACATTGTTTCAGTAATATTGCAATTTATTTTTGAATTCATAAATGAGAACATTTGGAGAGAAATGAAACGTTAAAAGATATCATGATTTCTAACTCATGTTTTTTCTTTAAAAAATATGAAAATTTACGATAAATATATTATAACTATTTCCCAACAATACTGACTGATACACCATTTACATGAATAACCACAGCTTCGCTTTCTTTTCCCAGACGATTTACACTCCTAATGGCGTAGTACCCAGCAGGAACGCTGAACTGTAATGTGTCTCTGTCCAGCACTTTCAATAGTTCCCATACATCAGCTTTAAAGGTGTAAACTGCCCAGGATCTGACTGTCCTTGATGAATCTGAGGACCAATGCAATTTAGAGTCTACACTCGCGTGGACATTTTGTGGAGTTGGTGGTGCTGGCGCTGTTAGCCACGCCATTTCAGGTTGTAGAGCAGGCGTTGAATACTCCCCCGAAGTGAACGTATTAGCAATATTATGAGTATTATGCGAAAATATTTTTGCACTGAAGAAAACATTTCCTAGACTAAGATGGTCACGTCTATCACGTGACAGTCTTACTTGTCGTTCTAACTCGCTAACTGACCACGATTTGGCCACAACTCCACTTGCGTAGTTTCCGGTATACACATGGCGATTCATCTTGTTCTGTTGAAGCCACCAGTCCAGCAGCACAGGATAACTTTGCTGTGGTGGATCTACTTGCCAGTAGAGCTGCGGAGTCATGTAGTCTACCCACCCTAGCTCCAACCACTTTTTAGAATCTGCATAAAGTGAGTCATAACTCGACAGACCGCGAATCGTTGAAGGATGACCAGATTTCCAGATGCCAAATGGACTTATTCCAATCTTAACATGGGATTTGATGGATCTTACAGAATTATATATTCCTTGAACAAGAGTATTTACACTATCGCGCCTCCAATCCGCCAATGATAGCTGACCACCTCCTGAAATGTAATCTCTATAAGTGTGAGAATCTGGAAACGGTACACCGGATACCGGGTAAGGGTAAAAATAGTCATCCATATGAACACCATCAATGTCATACCGAGATACTACATCCCTAAATACAGAGAGAATAAAATCTTGAACAACTTTAGCCCCCGGGTCCATCCATAGATTGTGTCCATACGGGTAAGTATATTGTGGAAATCTGTGTGCCATATGATTATGTGCTAGTCCAGATGTCGAAGAACTCCCACTTCTAGCTCTGTAAGGGTTGAACCAAGCGTGGATTTCCATGTTTCTTCTATGAGCTTCCTGCACAGCGAATTCAAGGGGATCGTAATAGGGACTGGGTGCTCTCCCCTGTTTTCCCGTCAGATAGTAGCTCCAAGGTTCTAAAGAAGAGTTGTACAAAGTATCACCGGAAGTTCTAACCTGTAAAACAATGGCGTTAAAGTTGTCTGCCTGGAGTTTATCCAACATGGTTACTAATTCGTTTTTCTGTTGGGCAGTGGTCAGGGAGTGAGATGAAGGCCAGTCTATGTTGGCGACTGTTGCTATCCAGGCTCCACGGAATTCTCGTACTGGCCACAGGGAACCATCTGTAAACAAAGTCGGGCTCGGCATTACTTTGTTAAAAATATGTAAACCAGCTATTTTCTTGAAAAGTGGACTTTTTTGTTTGTATCGTATTAAGTAACAAACCTTGAACTGCCTGGCCCAAGTGAAAGCCGAGGACAAGGATAATTAGAGTGGTCATCATTCTGAAAAGGAATGTGATAATGTCTAAATTTATTAAAACGGTTTTACTTCCTTAAATGTGATAAATATTAGCAATGCCAACTCATAAGGGACCTTATTTACTTCCTGTTCTTAGTTTATGTTGATAAGAGGCAATTTCATAGAGAATTTTGAGTGTTAATCTTGAATTCAACAACATGCACGCATTTCCGTCGATTAGTTGATGAATGTACACAATTAATTTTGAGTAAGTTTAATAATTAATCATTCTTAGTGCTGTCCTAACATGTATTAATATATGTTTGTACATTAATGAAATTGTAATTTTCTTTTAATAAACCAAATGAAGTATGTGGGGTTGTTTTTTGTCCATAAATAAATGCGTATTCGAATTTACTGTTTTTCATTGTTATATAATATGGGATATCTTTGGATATATTCTCTAGTTAAGAAAGAAAATATTTAGTGAATATACTTGTACAAGGAATATCGGCGACAAAAGATTAGACTTACATTCTATAGGGTATTCCAACTGCCAGGTAAACCGTTGAAGACCGCGTACAATATTCCATGGTATGATATCATCAGATAAGGCTCTTAGACTAGATAGTGCATTGTAGAAATGGCCTTGTATTAAAACCAGGTAATCAAAACAAACATAGAATGTTTAAGTTAACGCATAATGCGCGTGAACAGGATTATATATTTTATTTTATTCTGTCATAGCTGAAAGCTTCATTTTCATATTAACAAAATAATAATAAAAAAAAATTGAATTGTTTTATATATATCCATACTCATAATTATATAGAATAGGACAAAGTACATTTACTTTTGTATATTTAATTATTGATAGGAACGTCACTGTAATTTTCTTTGACGAGCCTCTGATCAACAACTCTATACAGGTGAAATGCTTCTTGGTGTTTACCGACAGATTAAAGTGAAACATATGAAGAAAACGAACAGTGTTCCAGATCAAAAGTCCATAAAACAATACAAAATAAGAGCAGAGCAAACACGGACCTCCCAAACATCAGAGATGGGATCAGGTGCCATGGAGGAGTGAGCATCCTCTGCCGACCGTTCACTCCCACCGTGTGCTCCTTGTCATGAACGGGAAATAACGAAAAAATCCGTCATCAATTCAGTGTATAAATAATGGACTGACAATTAGTATGAAAAACGTCAGTCAGCATTTCACTCAATGATAAATTGTATTTGCTGATAAGGTCATTGTATCGACCATAAAACTTACGAAATGATGACTTTTAAACGAGCCTGCTTTGTTTGTCAATAATTAACCTCGTTGTAGAAATTATTCATACGTAGAGCATGCTCTTGCGAATCAAATCAACTGAGAATAAGATATGTAAACTTCGTATGCAGGGGATGAAGGTATATTGCTGCATAAGTAAGAGAAGTTGACGATAGAAAAGTTAGTCATCACGTTTATTATAGAGCTTGGTTGTTAGATTACCATTAACGTCTTTTTCAAGTAAAATATGCAAGTATGAAGCAAATCCTGGTGAGACTGAGATAAAAGATACCACAGAATCTGACACATCTATCGGATCGACGTAAGAATGGAAATGGTTTTCCTAAGAAATATTGGTAAAAATATTAATTGGATACATAATACAAGTGTTTGAAACTTCAATTTTTGCATAAAAGTGTAGTAAGTATGCAGTATTTCATATTTATTTTCTCCCTGAATGATATACGAAAGAAAGGTCTATAAATATAGCAGATTTCTCCAAGTTTATACACACGCAAACATACTACTTCATTTCATTGACACGTTAAAGGAACGGTAACTCTGATGGAGAGTCAAATTATGCTTTCGGGCAAATAATGTCGTTACTATTTTGTGTAACGACTTCGTTTTGGGATTTTTTTCATTCCCATTAGTAAATTGAATATATAAAAAGTAAAGAAAACGAACAGTGATCGATATTAAAAAAAATCTAAAACCGCAACAAATATGCGAAGAGGGTATAAAACACGAATCCTTGGTAATTCCGGAGGTTGTATTGGATACAGTATCACCCGTTTATAAAGAAGTGCCAATCAATGAATGAAAATCACTTCGCTGTAAGCTTTTATTTATTATAAGCGTGCTCGCTGTACATAAGTTTTACATTAGGATCCAACGATACATGTAGGTTCAAGCTGCTAAAAAAGCCATTATAACGACCATAGAATTCACCAAATGCTGACTTTTAATGAGTTTTGTTGAAATCCTTGTCAACGTATCCGGTAGTAGCAAGCCTCGGTTTAAAAATTGACCGTACTCATAGCAAGCTCTTGAGTAGCATATAAGTTTGGAAACATAGTTACAAATCTTAAGCAGGCTATCGTGGAATATTACTACAAAGACAAGAAAAAATAACGATAATTGAAAAACTTGAATCATCTCGTTTTGTCATAAAATTTATCTGTTAATTGGCCCTTGCCATCTAAATTCAAATCCGTAAATCATCTTAATATGAAGGCAGGTGTGACTGGCCGACAGGGAATGAATAATCCCCCTAGGCACCTGATTCAACTCTCTGTGTTTATAGATATTCCAGGACGTACTTAAAAAAGATATAAAAAGAAATCAGAAAGTACCACAAATTATATCTTTTTTTTTATCTAAAGCTATCCCTTATGTAAATAAGCGAGTTTGTTTTTGCAAATTTGAAAAGAGAAAGGAACGAATTCGTCCTTTCTCTTTTCACATTTGCAAAAACAATCTTGATATACGAGTAGTAGTAATCTGTATTAGAATATGCAGAAATAAAATTTGAGGCGACACATTTACAGGTGTAGGGCATTATCTGTTAGATAACACATACATACTTTATATACAAACAATTTAACACATTAAGGTCAATATTGTTTATCGTCTGGAACCACTGTGATCTTTTAATCAATAACTATTTACTTCCGGATTGTTAACTGAATGACGAATATGAATGGACCAGAGTTGAGACCGCCGCGGCGCCCGTCACTGCCGTCCAGAGACAAGTGGCGGTTTGTGGCGTCCGACAAGGAGTACACTGTAGAGGACTTCTATTCCGAGTTTCACGCCACTTTTCCTTGTGTTTGCATTGTTACCCAGGGGTACTTTGGTGACATTGGGATTGAGGTGATCGGCAAAGAACAGGTATGTCATTTGCATAAATTAAATTGTAATGATAAATAAAAATCCTTAATTTGTTACATCAATAATTACATGTTGTTCAGAAAATGACTAGATGAAATAATGAAACAATTAAACAAAAGAAAAAAAAACATGCAAAGAAAAGTCGTAAAAATGAGATAAAGCAAATGTAAAGAAGTATTTTAAAATTCAAGGAATGCCGTTATGCAACAAATGTGTCAAAACATTTCTTTAAATATTATGGAAACCCGTAGCATACATGCAATAAGGACGAAATTATTACTGATTATAACTGACACTTTCATTTTTTTCGCTAAGTATCTCATACATTTAAAAAACGATTTTTGTACATGGATTTTTTAAAATAGTACTTTCTTCATTACAGTGTCAATATTAATTACTGTTAAATCACATATTTTGGTGGGGGTCAAATTTTAATGGTTTGGGGGAAAATATGGGTTCATGGGCATTTCGAGGACTGAGGATTGTTGAGTAGTAACATCTGTAAAAGAAATATATATATATATATATTTCATGGTGGACATAAATTCGTGGGTCTATTCATACCTCGAAAACCAGCCCCCCCCCCCCCGAAAAATATATCAGTGATTACCCAGTTCCAAAAAAACAAATATGTTGATTATTTCTAAATGTTTCCCATTTATTGACAATTCCTTTTTTCCCTTTCTTATCTGAATCAATTTAAAAGGCATTTTCTTCACGTTTAATACATTTTCATAATTTAAAATATACACACGAGTCTCACACATTTAACTAGCTATATGAAAATTTAATATTAGTGATCATTATCTAATAAAAACTTTGAAAATGCTGTAAGTTATTATGTTCAATAATAAACGAGAGAATGGATATGTCATTTTAAAATTTCATTTAAATGCTTCAACAGATCTAGAGCAAAATTACAACAATGAAATATATGGAAATAACGAACAGCATTTAAGCTCAAACGTCCATCAAACAATACAAAATTGGAGCAGAGCAAACACGGACCTCTTAAATATGAGAGTTGGGATCAGATGCCAAGGAGAAGTGAGCATCCCCTGCCGACCGGTCACACCCGCCACGTGCTCCTTGTCATGATCGGGAAATCCATCGACAATTCAGTGTGTATATAATGGTCTAACAATTAATCAGTATGGAAAAATCAGTCAGCATTTGACTCAATGACAAATTGTATTTGCTGACAAGGTCATTGTATCGACCATAGAATTTACGGAATGGTAACTAAACGAGACTGCTGATATCATTGTTTCAACAATATGACTGTCAATAATTTACCTCGTTTAAGAAATTGTTCCTCCTAGAACGCTTTTGGGTCTCGAATCAACTGAGAGATTAAACTGCGTATGCAGGCTATGAAGGTATATTGTCGCATAAGGTTAGGGAAGTTGACGATTGAAAAGTTTAAGCCATTACGTTTATCATAATGCTTGGTAGTTAAATAACCATTAATAACAAATGATTTTTTTTTTTTTATAAATTGTTCTCTCTTCAAATGATTTATTGGACACGAAAGTTTTTCACCTACAAAAAAGAAACTCTTGGTATTTTCAGGCAATATACATTCAGAAGTTAAGCAGACAACAGCGAGTTGTTGCTGACATTATATCCGGGGAGGAGAAATGTCAGATTTCTATACCCACGGCTTACAGGGCCAGGTTCTGTGTTGTGGAAAAGCATGGAAAATGTAAGTTTTTTGGTGCAGAAAAACTTTTTGAGCTTCATGAGTTTGTAGAGCAAAGATTTCCGTAGAAATTAATAAAATTCCAACGATGAATACCCCGGTAGTTAGTAGGACCCCAACGTCTATAATTATTATATTAAGGTTGAAACAGATATTGCAGACCCTGGGTGACTATTGTTTCGAGTTCATTGAAATGTTATTAATTTTCAGAGTACTTCCACGTATTACTGTTCCTTGCCTCATATCTATGTAGTCCTACCTGACACATTATTGCTGGTGACGTTAAAGTCCATAATGATTGCTTTAATAAAACTATTATATTACGGCAAAGGACCAAATATGAAAATGAATATCTTGACATTTTTAAGAATGGATAAAAAGTATCATATGGATATTTGGCTCTATTTGTATCAAGTAGTTGTTCTGATTAATTTTCATTTCATTTCAAATGTTCAACTGGTGTAGAGAGTTCATTGAATTTTTAAAATTCTAAATGAAGGGTACTATTGATTTAAGCAATTTAAGACTTTAGTTACCACAGTGGCCATAAGAAGTAGTTTCTAGTTTCAAAACAAAGTTGTAAGAGGACTGGGGGAAGGGAGGCGCATCAAGAAACCGAACAGAAATTCCTTAATTGGCAGGTTTGGCTATCAGACAATATTGTTACATAGTGTATATAGGCAAAAAAGGAGGCATGTCCAGTAACAAAAGAACGTGGTAATCATTCAAATGCTTCAGCAGATCTAGATCCCAAGACCACTATGTTACATACTGTACATTGTAACTCTGACATAATTAAATATGCAATATTTCTTGAATTTATCTGAAAAATATCTCTTTTTATAGGTACTAAGGAATATCCTTTGGCTGAGATTCTGCGCTTGTACAGCCTACCATGTGTTGTCCGGTTTTCACCGAACAACCAATTCCATCTTGTATCAGTAGAGGGAACAAGAATGGAAACGGACAAACTCCGTCTAAGTCTACAAAAGACGTATGAGGAATTGTATTTGGTTGGAAATCCCCTTACTGAAAGTAAATAGCTGTACAAAATGATCCGGAAATATAGGGCAGAGACTTAAAAATATTTTGTTTAAAAAAAAAATCTTTGTAAAAGTAATGATAATGAAAATGTTTGCAGATGCGATATTTTACATGTATGATAAGGAAAAATATTAGCTCTTAAAGTCAATATGATATCAACATGTGGTATCAAAACTATCATTTATATTCCAAAAAAAACAGGAAAAAATTAGGTTTCCTACGCACAATAGCATTTTATAATTTTCTTTTTATAGCCACTATTTACGAAGAAATAATGCTGCTGCCTTTTTACCTGAACGAAATAAGACTGTCACTGGTCACGGATATTCTAGGTTATCCCTCAAATTGGTCATCATATCTACAGAATCTGTCTGTGGCAAAACTTCCCGAATCCGGAAAATTTGGAAACTCAGGTAAGACTTTCAGCAAGCGAGATTATAAATGTAGAGAAATGGCTTCGATGCTTTCTTCATCATTTTTTAAAACTAAAAGCTTGGTTATTGTTGTTGATATTGCTTTATGTCAAATATTAATAGATCTATGGCAACGATGATTATTTCAGATATTGCCATCTACAGAAAAACAGGATTACATTCCTTTGAGAGTTCGGGAGCTGTCCCAGAGACCTATTTAAGTTTATCAGCTGTCAGTGTACAGACGGGGCATCATTATGAAGATTTACAACAGAAGGAACAGACCGACAGAATATATGACATTATTTGGGATTCGAATATTGGCCGTTCTGTTGTGAAGGAGAGACAGAGCGGCGTTTTTGTACCAGAAGAGGAGACAAAACAGGCTCGATACATCAAGTGGGAGGAAGCTCAACTGTCGAAGTCTCTTCCTGTTAATACCAGTACGGAGAAACGTTATGCTGAAAGACCGCTACCAACTCCTCCCAAAATTATTCAGACAGAGATAGAAAGTTCTACGGAAAACCAGTTAACATATCCTAGAAATGAAGATGAGATATCTAATCAACAAACACAAAAAGCAGAGGTTCAAAGAAACGAAAATGAAATTTCAGCAAAGGGAATTCAGAAATTTAAAGATAGAGAAAAAGAACCACAAATGTCGAGGAGTCAGATTCAAATGAAAAATGAATTGGAAAGGGTACTAAGTACAAGCGCAAATTTTGTGAGCAATCAAACCTTAACAACCTGTTCGAAAGATTCCAGCAATCTACCACCGATTCCGAAGAAACCTTCCAGGAACAAAGAGATCAACGAGCTTTTGATGCCTGATATGGCTGCTGAACGTAAGATGCGGATCCCAACTATGTCCGTGTCGGAAGTGACGTATTGGTTAGGCGTGCTGAAGCTGGACCAGTACACAGACACTTTCAAGGAAAACGATGTGGATGGTGTCCTCCTCTCTGAACTTGATGATAGCATTTTGCAAAAGGAGTTTGGAATGTCTCGCTTTCATGCCATCAAACTCCGAAAATTTATATCGGAAGGATACATTCCTCGCCAGTAAACATTCAAAGTGTGCTTGGCAAAATAATTTCTTTCACTCATAATAAATCTACAAAAACGTCTTCAAAACTCTTTCGTCTCATAACCATCATGACAAATTGAATGATTCAATTGAATACACAAGTTTTTATCTTCTCTAACAATGTTTGTCTCTCCTTACAGCTGCAAATTCCAAATTTTGTTTTACCTCTAGATTTCAATTGAGTTGTTTTAGTCTCACACATGACACGGAACCTGCTTTTGACTAAGGACTGTTTCATAACTCCGGAGATATTTCATTTGTATAAATTCAAAGTAGGATCAGTTTAATTTAATATTTTAGTTAGAGTCACCGATTAATACTTCAGGAGTACAAATACAATTGTTGCATATCCGCTATAGAATGTCATGGCTCTGAGCCTGTGCCAATGTTGACAGGAATCAAAAGACCTACAGACTTAAACCAAACTACTTACCAGTAACTGACTACTCCATAGACAACCTTTACTGAATGCTCTCAATACACACTTCTGACTACTCCCAAACTACCTTACTGACTACTAGTATTTTTCCTAGATTAACCATTAGATACTCCTGAGACTAACTGTTGACAACGATTTGAACCTAATACCCGATAGATTAAGTGATGGTCATTGCTCTGATTTACTCCTGATTTTCTAGAGGCGATTACTCAATTCAGTAGACCTTCAGCAATTCACTTTTTATTGCACTTTTATCTTTTCCATTGGACCTTCAATTCTAAACCAAACTTTAACTACTACCTTGCCCTTTTTGATCTTTACTTCATAATTTTCTGTTTACCAATTTCTTACGTTAAGGGAAAACGTTACATTCACCATTGACAGATGTTCTGTGCGTGGATCTAGCGCTAACCTTTATTTCTTATTATTTGATTCACCATTGTATGTTCTCTTTATTCACTGTCTGCATACACGTACTTGACTAAAACAGTACCTCCTCTGTGAAATCTCACTAGACTCAACACCATCTACTTCTTCCACCTTTCCTAGCTACTTCCTTTATCCACTTCTAACTGATCGATACGTTAATGCTGAGCACTTATCTTACTCCACGGTTTCTAATTTCATTTCACATCGTAATCACTCAAAGATAACCACTTCCTCAAGGAAAAAATGGTTGCTTTTTACTCTCAAGACAAAAACGTCATAAATTTATGTCTAGTGCCTATTTGAGAAATAATAACAACATTTCTTCGTGTTTAGTGTAAATTATGTGTATGAAAGATTATATAAACATCCACTGAATATTTCTTACCTCTTTTCCTATATGTAAACGAGCCGCCTGTTTTGATTTCTTGGGCACTGGGTCTCCCATCAATGAAATAGATTATGATGACACTTTATCACAGTATTTTTGTTTTTTAGTTCCATTTTGTAAAGTAATTTATATATAGAAATAAATCTAAAGAATAAAATGTCTTTTTGGTCGAAGACATGGTATGGGATGGTATTTTGCTGCAACACCTGAAATAAAATTCTACACTAAAAGCATGTGTTTTTGCAATTCTGCACAAAGAAACTAATAAATATACAAATCTGTTCTATGGGAAAATATATTGCCTCAACATTATTTAAAAAATGACTAAATTTCTTCCTGTTTGCTAATGTTATATAACTAACTAAAATAAAACTGTCAACAAAAAGGAATTTACGATTTTCTTCAAACACCCTAAGGCTTCATGGTACGTTTCAGCTATATAAATTAAAAGTACATGAATTTTCATGTTTGTACAAGTCATCGCCTTTTCAAGTAGTCAGGAAGATCAGTTTATTAAAAACCAATACGAAAGCGCGTTATGAAACTTTAAAGCATTCAATGTAAAGATTTCACTGCAAACTTCCTTATCAGTAAGGAGAAAGGAGAAAAAGCATGGATCTATCGACTGCAAAAAGTCGACAAAAATGTCAAAGTTTTGTCATTTCGGATATTGAAATATCAGTGGAGGACTTCAGTCGGATCTACAAGAAAAACATTCCCCAAATTATAAGGATTAAGGAGGGCGAAGAAAAGGGAGGAAACGCAAAAGTCACACCTGTGAAAAGTCAGGTAATTATATCATACTACATATAATTTGATATTTTCTAAAGAGATATAATTATTCTATTAATATTTCGCTTCCCTGCGTTGAGAAGATCGATTTTTACGGTTACTCAATCTTGAAATATCTCTGTATTGAATTACTAAATAGGACACATTTCCTCATTAAAAGCTGTAATCATTTCAGTTTCAAATATTTCATGTTAGCATCGAAAATACCATAATTTATGTATAAAAATCTTTTTAAAAAGCTTGTTTATTAGAACCTTTGAGCAAATCAATGTTAAACAGTATGCTAAGATATATTTATTCAATGCATATCCTAGAGATGTACGCAATAAAACTTAATAAAAGGGAATGCATTCTTTTAAATACTAGTAATATTTTTTGATAATATATCTTTCATGTTTTGATTTTCTTTCATCAAATAGATGATTTCAATAATGCATAATATAAAGGACTTTCATGCATTCTTGTGTTTTCCATCAGAGCATATAAACATATAAAGGAGAGTAAGTAGCTCAACATGCTAATAAAAATGTCAATATGAAAGATAATAAAGTAAACATGCTGTTTGCTAATTCTTTAAGCAAATATTATTTTAATATTGATAAGTTTGTTCAATAATTTCAGTTTCACACATTATAAACGCAAGATGCTATATATATATCTTGCCATATGACTCAATTATTCAAACATTCAAGTTGACATAATGATATCGCATGTCAACTAAATTAGCTTGCATGTTGACATTATTGACACAACAACAGAAATATATTGCATCTTGAATGTATTATTTCATACACTGACACGTTAAGAGATTATCCATATTTAAATCAGTAAGCATTCTGAATGTATACTCAAACGCCCTAAAATTGATATTAAAATATGTGTGTGGACAATATCTATGTGATTTTTTATCTGTTAAAAATCCCATGGGTACCATTTGCGTCCCGTTACTAGGAGACCTGTTTTTGTATTCATATGAAGCAGAATTTGTTCAAAATTGTTAAAAAACACTTGCTGTGGCCTTTAACTAGCTATAGACGTTAGGATTTATGGACAACGTATTGTTGATTAACAATGCGTACTAGTATTTCCATTCATATGTCGATACGATATATCCCGTTAAGCTTGAAATAAAAGATAGCACAGGGTATGATACATCTGTTTCATATCAGGATATTTTACTTGAAAAGATATTAATGGTAAATCTAACAACAAAGCTTTATGATAAACGTGATGACTTTCACCTTTCATTCGTCAACTCCCCTTACCTATGCAGCATATACCCCGCATTGTATATAGGGTTTATATCTCTCGGTTGGTTCGATACGCAAGAGCATGTTCTACGTATGAACAGTGTCTAAAACAAGGTACGTTATTGACAAACATGTTGAAACGAAAATATCAATGTTCTCATTTGAAGTCATCTGATTTCTTTTAAGTTATAAAGCCGAAACAATGACATTGTCAGCAAATACAATCATTCATCAGGTCTAATGGTGATTCACTTTTTATTCACTACATCACATGTTATTGTTTAGCCATTATTTACACACTGAATTCTCGATGGATTTTTAAATTTTTTTTTATCATAACAAGAAGGGCACTGCAAGTTTGACAGATAGGCAGAGGATACTCACTCCTCAATAGCACCTGATCCCAACTCTGTAAATTAGAAGTCAACTTTTGCTCTACTCCTGATTTGTATTGTTTAAGTGGACGTCTGATCTTGAATACCCTTCGTTTTTTCTAATATATTTCATCAAAAGATGGGTACTTATATGTTAAATAGTTTTGCAAGGCAGTGTAATTATTTTGCATTTAAGAGGCTGTAATACGCCACAATACTACACAATTTATTTAGCGATAACATGCATACTATGGACAAGTTTACGTGAAAGACATTTAAGTAATCTTCAGAATATGGTTTGAAAGATCTTCTAGATACAATTGAAATAGACGAATAATTCAGAACAGTCTGGCTTCCCTTAATGTTCTTTACATCGAATTATAATAATTTCCTGTTGGAATGATTACATACACCTGAGTTGTCAAACAAATATTTCCCTTTCTCTGAATTTTTGTAGATTATCTATTGAGATAGGTGGTTTTTAAAACTCATTTGATTTTTTTTACATTGCATCTTTATTTTTCAAAATGATTTTTTTCTTTATAACTTCATGTACGTCTATATTTTAAAATTTAATTTGGTCAGGACGGCTCTCATGTCTTATAGAATAGATTTATATATTTACGTCATTTTTCGTGTTATCGATTTACAATTTTACCCAGATGGCCGTCTTTAGAATCCAGTAAATTGCGTGAGGAATTTTTACGGTAAGCAAGCATCCTTTCAAATCTTCCCTGATAGGTTATTTTTCCTGAGCCCTTAGTCAAACAAAAAGAGCTATTGATAAAGAGATCATAACACATTTTCAATTTAAGTCTACAGAAAAAGTCTTAAAATTACAAGATAAAACCAAAAAAAAAAAAACATTAGTATAATTTACAGTTAATATTTAGACTTTTAATGTTGTATACTAGTATTTACTATATGAGTATGGCTGTTAGCAGCAGAATAGAAAAAGGGAGACAAATTTATCATATAAACGTTACGTTTTACTTACAATTGTTGCATTTCTTTCTCGTTAGTGTATGACCGGAAAAAAATGACTTGTTTTCTCTTCCTAGGATCTCTGGACCCTTTTTGGTCCTGTAATTGTTATCTGGCTTCTTTTTTACATTTTAGACTTTTTTCGTACACAAAGTGTGTCGAGAAAAAAGAATGAAGGCTGAAGTTATGAAAAGAGGGAAGAAATGTAAGACGATCTCGGTTCCTCTCTCTCATCCAGCCCGATTCTGCCTGGCCGGAAGTGACAGCGGTAGGTATGATAATTGCTGTTAAATTCTGTGTTCATTACTTTGATGAGCAAGCTATCCCAGATAGGACGATTTCCACCTTAGTTTGGACTTTCAGCAAGGCGTGGCATTCTCGACGTTTCATTATAAGCTTATGAAATTTACACAGCTTTCCTTCACTTTTTAAATATACATGGGATAGAAATTCAGGCAAATGCCAATTAGTGTATCGAATAACCAATAACGTTGTCTCGTCCGGCAAAGAGGTGGAGCTTAAGTCGTCTTATCGTTGTCAACAACAATTTAAAGTTGCTGATCTTATTAATTTCTTAACCAAGGAGAATCTTTTCGCCATTTGACAGACGCTAATTACATAGCTCCGAGAATGCCACGCCTTAGTGAAAGTCCAAATTAAGGTGGAAACGTCCTACCTATTTAAACAATCGTTAACTTCCTCTTTTCATTGCCTTTACAGTATTCAAGGATTGCACAACATTGATATTCCCTCACTAAACCGTGTTAATTAATTTATAAATAACACTTACTGTCGTTCACCTTTAACTTTTTGACCCTAGTTCAATACTCTTTCTTCTCAGTATGAGTATCACAAATCTTTTTTTTAAATACAAGAGTAAAAAATCTAAAACTCTGAGCCTCAATTGAATAAGTTTGATACTCGTGTCAACGATATAAACTATGTGGCAAATTGACTGTAAGATCACAATGATTTCCATTACCGAAAATAATACTTCATACCATTATATCTTTAACATATACAAGAAATATTTTTTCATTAAACCTCATCAATGCAAAACATTTTTAAAGTTCACACAAACTTTCAAATTTGGCACTTATCGAAAGCAGACTATGTCCTTCAATTTTGTATTGCCAAGAATAAAAGCTCTTAAAGGAGATTATAAGGGGCGAGATAGAATATTTCTTTCTGATAAACGATTCACAGAATTTTGTTTTCTTTTCTGTCAATTAATGCCTATAGACCAATTAATCAGATGATGCATGCAATTTATGGAAATAGTATGATTTATATGCATTACAAACCTTTTCAATTCTAAAAATAACATTGAATTGAATTATTATTTTCATTTTACTGTTTAAAAGATTCAACTGATTACACCATGGAAGAACTTTCAGACTTGCACACATTCCCCTGTGATGTCATGGTATCTCCCCAATGTAATTTCCGGATTAAATTGAGTGAAAACAAAAAGATTAAGGAAACTATAGTACTCCGTCTGAGGGGAACTCACGAAGAAACGTATCTACTCGGAAATCCTATCACTGAAGGTATATATCAAGCTCATTGTTAATCAACGCACGAAACATTCTTTTAAAATTAATTATTACAATCTGGGTGGAATATTCCTGTAATATAAATCAACTTGTTCATCTCATTCTCGTAAGATTTTACCTATAATTTGACAGATAAACATATAATTCATATTTGGTCTCTTTTTCTATTCTTCCTATTGGAGGAACGATGTGAGTTCATTCTTCCGAATTACATGTCTGACTTAAAAGTGCTCTATAATATCCATCCTAACCCTAATATTTTAGTTCAAAGTTATTTTGCATAATTATTTTCCTTTCCATGAACCTACTCTGTGGGGAAATGTGATCTGAAGACATAACGAACAGTGATCTATACAAAACTAAAAAAAATATATTAACGATACAGATATGAAGGACATGGAGATAACGAACAGTATTCAATATCAAAGTCCATAAAACAATACAAAATAGGAACAGAGCAAACACGGACCTCAAAAACATCAGAGGTGGGATTAGGTTCCATGGAGGAGTGAGCATCCTCTGCCGACCGGTCACACCCGCCGTGTGCTTCTTGCCATGATCGGAAATAACGGGAAAAAATCCGTCGTCAATTCAGTGTATAAATAATGGACTAACAATTACCATTAAAATACGTCAGTCAGTAATTGACTCAATGATAAATTGTATTTGCTGACAAGGTCATTGTATCGACCATAGATATGTGAAGAGTGCACTAAGCACGGACCCCGGGAAATTATAGAGATGGGATCAGGCGCCTGGGAGGAGTAAGTATCGCCGATCTTGACTGGTTACACCCGCCGTGTGATCCATTAAACTAATAATATATTGATCGGGTAGACGGAATTTTCCGTAGTCTATTCAGTATAAAAACAAAGGCCTTAACAATTGGTTTGATACAAGTCAGCTTATACACGGCCCAACGATAGGGTTATATTTGCTTACAAGGTCATTTTAACGATCATAAAATTTATGAAATGCTGACTTTAAACGTGATTTTTAAAATTTCCTGTAACATCAACCTATCAGTGAGTAGCATAGCATGCCTCGCTTTAAACTTGCCCATATGAGAGCAAGCTCACGAGTAGCAAATACGTTGGGAGACATAAAGACTATTAGCAGGTTTTTATGTAATATTACTTACTTACATAAGGAAAGTCGACGATAGAAAAACTGAACTTATCTCTATTGTCATACAATTCAGTTGTTCATTGGCCTTCATTGTCTACAAAAAAAGAGGAAGTTGATACATCATACAATGATTACATGGTCTTGAATGAAATTAAATTGAAAAACATATATCTCATGTCCTGTTCAAATCTTGTAATGAAGACATATTATATGTCATTCTTTGCACAAAAAGATACAAGATTCCTTTGTTTGTAAATGAAATACTGTAATAGTTTATAGCACTTGAGACAAATGGACACTCGGGTACCTAACCTTTTTCATGATCTGTTTTTATGAACAGAACGTTCGAAAATACGTCTTTTTTCTAGATATATCGCACATGTTTTTGAAAAAAAAAATCCAGTTTTCTGTTTTCTTAGCAGCTGTCACTAAACTTAGTGACGAAGTGGTGCAGATTTCCCGTGGGCCCACGTTGAATGTGGTGACAGGAATAGAGGGGGTTCCAGGAGAGTGGCCCACGTATCTCCGACTCATATCTAATGTCCTGGCCTCCCATCAAACGGACACTGGGGACTCAGGCATGTATTCACTAATGTCTATCATACCATACACTATAACTAAATAGGTATATGGTTAATTATTGTGGCATGCTATGTTCAATTACGACAGCAAATAAGCTAATAAAATAAATTTAAGCACCCCCACCGTGCCTGCAAGTCACTTTTAACAATAAAACATTCAGAATAAAAAGGACATCACTAAATTTATTTAGCTCTCCTGTGCTAAATACTCAAGTGAATTTCACTGACAAAAGTTGCTAAACATAAATGTTTGATTATTTTATTCTTTGTGTAACTTTACATTTATTCCCATTCTGCTGAAAGAAAAGCATTTTTTTTTTACTAATGACTATTAAGAAAAGAGAAAAGATTTTATTAAAAATACATGTTCACTTTGTCACCAGACAAATTGCTAGGAAAACACTATTTTAAAGATTGTTCAGCTCTTTTTATATGAGAACTTATGCGAACGTATGTGAAATCTGCCTATCATCTTTGTTGTAACTTTTGACATCTGCTTCTTCTTGAGAGAGCCAATGGGCAATGTCAACCTACATGTACATGTAACTTACTTTTTATAAAGCATTTCTACATTGGATATTCACATAGCTCTTTCAAGAATGAAGTTATTTTAAAATATTTACATAAAATCTTGAAAACATTCGGACCATTAAAGATACTTAATGCGAAAGTGCACTATACCGGTATATTGAACAAGTTTCAAGCTTTGTTTAAATCATGACACGGTTAAAAAAACGAACCACAGAGATATAGAAAAATATTTCAAAATCAGAAGTTTTTTGAGTTATATAAAAGCAGATAAAATCAAGATAAGTGTATTTATAAGCAGAGCTACTTTTAGTCTTTCGATCTACATATATGCAATGTACCTTTGAACTTCTATTGATGAAAACATATTAATGTCTGAAGAGAAGTGTAAAAATACACATATTTAAAAAAACCTCTGAAATAATACAAATAGACGTCATCATATGCTAAATCATCATCTGATATATAAATTTTGATTTGGATATTTTACTTGAAAAAGACATTAATGGTAATCTAGCAACCAAGCCTTATGATAAACGTGATGACTTTAACTTTTCAATCATCAACTATCCTTACTTACTTATGGAGCAATATACCTTCATCACCTGCATACAGGGTTTATATCTCTCAGTTGATTCGATATGCAAGAAACATGCTCTATGTATTTCTAAAGCGAGGTAAATTATTGAAAAAGAAGAATATCGGCAGTCTCGTTTAAGGTCATCATTTCGTAAGTTGTATGGTAGATAAAATGACCTTGTCAGCAAATATAATTTATCTTTGAGTCAAATGCAGACTGATTTTTTTCATACTAATTGTTAGTCCATTATTTACACACTGAATTGACAACTGATCTTTCTCTTATTTCCCGATTATGACATGGAGCACACGGCGTATGTGACTGGTCGGCAGGGGATGCTCACTCCTCCATGGCACCTGATCTAACCTCGGATGTTTTGGAAGTTCGTGTTTGCTCCGCATTCCTATTTTGTATTGTTTCACTTTGTTGGACGTTTGAGCTTGGATACTGTTTGTTATCTCCATCTATTTTATGATATAGCTTGGAATATATTTTTTAAGAATGACCCACAGGCTTACATGTATTATTCAACCTGATTCGTCATGATACTAAGTCAGCAGAGCACTCGCTTCCTGTATGGAAGGCTGTGAGATCGAATCTCGGAAGCGACTGGCCTAAGTCGATACGAGATAATTGGCAACTGTTCCTTTCGTTATGCGCTCGGCACATTGAAGTGAAAGTTGCGAGTTCTTCGGAACAGACCTTAAAAAAACCCAAGGCCCCGTGTCACGGTATACGTTGGTATGATAAAGATTAGTCAGTCGATCATCAATGGCCGTTAGTGCTAAGTAAAGGTCAAATTTGAAGCTCTTCACCGGTATATGGTGACATCTCTATATATTAAGTGAAATATTTATTAATACAATATAACAAGTATAACAATATACAATCAATCAATCAAAAGGTTTTGAAATATAAGCATCATACTTGTACAAAATTTGTTTTTTCTAATTTGCGTTAACTTTCAGTAACTAATATTTATTGTTTCTCCTTTTGTAGATTTTACGCCCTATAAAGAATATAATCCAAATATTGTTTTGTCTGACTCTCACCCCGTCTTGTGTAATTATGTGGCAATCTCGGATGATTTCCAGCAAGGGGATAGTCATAAGTACGAAGAAATACAAAAACATAACAAGAAACGTACTGATTATGAAATCATCTGGATCCCCAAAACTGGCAAGCAGATATGTGACACTAACCCGGAAAGTCAATCCAAACTCACAAGTGCATCAAAAAAGAAAAGTGAAAGTACAAGTGACCTTTATGAAGTAAACTGGGACCCAGTTACAGGGAGGGCATTGTTAAACGGAGAACTTTGGAATACTTCAACTGGGACAGAGCAACAAAAATCAGCTACAACACCCAGAGATTACAAACCAGAGGTGTCAAAAAACAATGACTTCTCAAAAATACAAACTACACCTACTCCGGAATTTCAGAAAGCTTCTATACTTATTTCAGATCTCCCTAAGCCAAAACCCAAGAAATTTTTAAGTTTGAGGAAGGCAGAGAACGAAAAACCAGATGGTCACATGCTACATAAACTTAGGAAAGCTCGAAGCGAAGACGGTGAAAGTGGACCAAGGTTTGGGCAGTTAAATTCAAACTCGAAAGATATCCATTCAAAAGATAAAGCCATAGAGCGCGTGCGCGCCCTACCGACAATGTCTATTTCAGACGTATCATACTGGCTGAAGATTTTAAAAATTAACTGTGTGGATAAGTTTGTAGAACAGGCAGTAGATGGCGCTCTTTTGATGGATTTATCGGACGATTTACTGATGTCGTCGGATTTTGGAATGTCCAGGATTGAAGTGTTGAAACTGAGAAAATTTATCAAAGAAGGTCACGTACCAAAATCATAAAGAACTGAAATCCTATATCGGCACCGGAAATCCTTCTTTTACTCGCATATGTTTTCTTTCTTTTTTATATATGCATGTTCTTCATGTATGAATATTTCATAATGTGATCATTGTAATTAACTGTAACTGATAGCAACTCCTTCTGTTAACAGCAGCACAAAAAGAAATTAAACGCGAAGTTTAAAAGTTAAGATTTCAGTAAATAAAAATGGCGTGTCTTTCTTTACTTTTACTGATATCATATTTATCCTATTTTATTTGTTTCTAGATGCATGACTACCTGCTATTTCTTGTTTGTAAATGATAATTTTTGAAGTGGACTATAAATCTTATATTCACATTAATGTTTTGACATATATTTCTACAATCATAGAAATAAAATAAATCTTCTTTTTTAATCGGTTGAATATTTATGTAAATCATTGTCTTTCCCCCCTACAAATACAGGATTTTATTTCATTCAAAATGAATTCAATTCAATAAAACGGATATTGGTTTATAAGGTAATAATTCTGTCCTAATTTTGATAAAGCCAAATTGTCCGTGAAAAAAAAAACAAAAATAGTTTTTTCTTCCTTTTTTATTGTGTCACTTGAGGAAATTACCTCAGCGAAAGAGCGAGGGAGGGAGGGAGGGAGAGAAGGGCAGCATGTCGAGGCCTATTTCCTGATTTAACCTGTTGTTTTGTACCTTTCTCACCGTATCGTTATATTTTTTATGGTCGCTGACCATTCGGCAGTCTGGGGAGAAAATTATTTATATGGTGAGGAAATAAAGGTAGAATGTCCAGTATAGGGAAATATGACGGAAAAACTTATTTTCTTTGATTTTACTGCGATATCAACTCTGGATCTTATTTAAGCATTATGGAGTTTAAGCGACGTAATCAAAATCTGACCAATCACTGCACTCATGCTCTTTAATTTTCTTAAGAGCTTGACATTTATTAACGTTGTATCGTACATAGTTTAATAAGGGATTGTATTTAAAGAGAGGCAGTTTATCCCTGAACATTTACAGAGCCAGTTGTCACAATGTCACTCTGGTGTGTGGTTTTATTATGTCTTGTGTCTTCTTCAATTCCAACCTCAGGTAATCAATTAATTTATTAACCTTGAGGGATAAATGATATTCAATATTCTTTTTTGCGTTATGAATAATTTCACCTATTTAATTGAATTTTGAATATATTAGTTTCAAGAATGAGTTAAGTTAGACAAACATTTTGTTACTTTCATCATTTACCTTTCAAGAGAAAGTTGTAATTCTTACTGTTGAAAGTCTTCTGTCCTTCTGACAGAAGTTTTTAATCATGTATTTGCCATATGTACAATGTGTTCTTTCTAAATTTTCAATTCTACTACATGTAACTATATCCGAATGTAAACTAGGTAAAAATAAAGTATTTACATGTACATGTCATTGTTTTCTTTTCAGGGTCACATTCTGGATTTAGGTCCAACGTTTTGCCAGTTTACCGTAGAATCTCGCCTTCCAAATTAAACAGTTTACTTCCCAGTTATCTAAAGACAATGGTCAATCGGAAGCCTATTAGCAGGCCCCGCCCACCATTTTTGTTTTCTTCCTCGAACAGGATTCCTATGGTTATTAAAGGTGGATCTAAGAGTCCCGTTATTTCCAAAACTTTTTTGAATCGAGGTTGTCCTGTCCTTCGATGTCCGGATTTGAGGATTCGTTCCGGATGCAAGGTGCCCGTTTTATTCCGATACAATGGTAGACTGTGTCGTGGATGCTACAGAAATATCTGCTCGAACTTCACGTGGAGGAATCAACAGTAAAAACGACAAAACATGTCTCTTGGAAAAAAAAATTAATTGGAGGCAAGTATTTGTTTAAAAATTATTTCATAAAGTAGGAAAAATTAAATGTCGTAACCTAAATGCTTATTTTCAGCAAATAAACAAAGACATATAAGATTCCTTCGTTTCTTGACATAAAACTAAGCATTTAAAGAAGATGAATCAAGTTTAATTGTTTCAAAAAATCAACATGTGGTTACCAAATGAAAACTTCATTTATACAATCATTAATAATATACCTTTGCTGTAGGGATGATTAACGTAAAGCGAACAATTAATTAATTGTGCCAAACATCTTCGTCATACGCCTTGAGGTTTTGTTCGTGGTAATCTCGGACAATTAAAACAATAAATGTCTAATTTTTAATAAACATTGCTTTCTTTTTCTTGCAGCAGATATTCATCTATCTGGGCATCACTTTAATAATAAGCCGCCCATGAGAGAATTTTCTGCTGTTGTGATAGTATTCCAAGACTATTATAGAGACAGAGACTGTGAAGAAAACAAAGTCCTTACTTTGATGCTTTCCCAGTGGTGCTATGAATTCCTTTTTTGTGTATTAATATTTTTCCATCTTCCTGTGATGTTGTGAATTCCTAAAATGTATTAAACTATGAAGTATTATCTACTGTGTTGACACGTTAAAATTATTTAAAAGTCCGTGTAAATTTATATTACAACTGTATATATATATATATATATTTTTTATAATAAATGAATGTTTTTGATTATTGTTCTAATTTACCAAAATAGAAGCTACTCAACAAACCATGTTTTAACCTCATGGATTGAGTGGTAAAAAGATATGGTTAGATTTTTGTCTTTTTATCAGAGGTTGTCAGTTTTTCCGTAAATCACTTTTAATTCAAAAGGTATGTCCTTTCATCAGAGGAAGACTGATTTTAAAGGGGAAGGACGGCCAAGAAATATTTTATTGTAATTCTTGTATTCACTACCACCCTGTAAATTCCGAAATTTCAATATTAGAAAACTTTTTTAAGGTTGGTCCATTTATCAGAAATTAAAATTATTATTTTAAATTATACATAAAACATAGAGAAATCGTTTCTGATTTATTTATCATTTAGTTTTCATCTTCTGTTGGGCATTTTCTAAAGTTGTGTTACAGACAAAAGACACTTCATACGAATACCCAATATCCGTTATTTCCTAATCGTGACAAGGAGCACACGGCTGATGTGGCCGGTCGGCAGGAAAAGCTCACTCCTCAATGGCACATGATCCAATATCTGATGTTTCGGAGATCCGTGTTTGCTCTGCTCCTATTTTGTATTGTTTAATGGGCCTTTGAGGTTGAATACTGTTCGTTTTCGCCATATATTTCATATACAAAAAGAAAGAACAATATATCATAAGAGTTAGAGTTGCTATAAATTTTTCAGTCTTTTGATATATTAAATTAAAGGCAGTTTAAGAATTAAGAAAGACAGGTTCACCGTTTTGAACAAGTTTAATAAGATTCTATTTCAAACGTAGATAGAAATCATTAACAGCTTCTTAAGATTACTGACCAGCAGTTTCAAAAAAAAAAAAACACAAATTAAAACGTTGCCAATTTCTTTTGATGAACGAGAATCACATGTGTTGTGTTATTTACATATATCAGTATAATTTTGAAAATTATAACATTAATTGTCATAGATCTGCACCTTTCCTTACGTTAACATGTCCTCAATTTGTTATATAAGATTGCATCATGGATCAAGTGCAATAGTTTCCCCCACTTCACTGTAGGATTTCTTCATTCAAATTTACCCTGGCCAGCAGTTTTTCTACATTTATTTTCTAGACCTCAAAATCCAATTGTGTGCAAAAAGGGAACAAACCATTAACTTTGCCATATTTTTATTATATCAAAAAATTTAAATCAACTGAAATCCTTCGAAATTTCTTGATGAACCGTAAAATTAAAGTAGATAAATATATATTATTTTCAACCTAGAATTTCACAGAAATGTACCTAGGCAATTCTTATCTCTAAAACAAACGAAGTTACAACAAATGAGCATTACATTATACCATCATAAATAATAAACATATTTAACTTCGCTGCAGGGATGATCGAGGTCATGCAAACAATTCATTAATTTTTCAGTGTTCCTTATGTATACACTTGATAACTTTTTCATAGTTTACCAGAGGAATTGTTTTAGTTTTTAAATGACCATCGTTTTCCTTTTTCTTTCAACAGATATGTACATGTGGGTAGCAGATCATTCCGAATTTAGTATTTCTAGTAGAAAATCTTTGTGTGGGAATGGCCATTTATAAAGGCGCAAGAAATTGGCGTGGAAGATTTTGACTTAACGTGTCCCAAACTTACTGTTATAAATTACTACAATGACTTTTTTGTTTAATATTCCTGTGATGTGTATTCCTGGTATAATTTTAATTCACATTTTTTAAATACTCAATCTTTTAAATTTCTTTAATGTTTTTAAAATAAAGTAATTTTGTTATCTATTTGCTGTATGTGTTTTAAACAATGTATACTAGTAATTTGGTCTAAATTGATTTTTACACTAAATCCATGTTTGAACAGACATTACAATTTATTTTAAATTCCTGGTCGTTCTGCTGTCAAAGTAATGCTAGTCTGTCCAACAGATCCAACTGTTTCATTTAGTCAAATGCGTACTGACGTTTTTCATACTTTCATTATTTACACATTGAATTGTCGACGAATGTTTCAATATTTCCCTATCATTACAAGAAGCACACACAGGTACGGTCGGTCGACAGGAGAAGCTCACTCCTCTATGGCATCTGATCCAACCTGTGATGTATTTGGACGTCTGTGATTTGTTCTGCACCAAGTATTGTTTAATGAACTTTTGATCTTGATTACTGTTCGTTATCTCCAAATATTTCATTCCTAAAGAGGTATTCAGTCGTAAGGAAGAATCATGTACATGAAAATAAGGAATGGTAACTGCGACAGTAATGTTCAGGAGAGCTTCATATTTATTATTTATATTGTTTAACAAATTGTACATACCCGGTGAAACATAAATGTTTTTGTAAAAAATGCAAGAGCTCAGTTTAACAAAACTTTAACCTTGGTTATAACTTTTGAAAGTTAAGGGTTAGGGCTTTCATACTTCACATAGTTAATTCTGAATCATGTGACAAGACCTTTCATTTGATACCAAGAACTTTGACCCTTTGACCTTGACACTGGAGGTTAACCTACATTTTTTTAAAAGCTTAAACCTTGGCCATATCGTTTGAATAATTAGGGCTTTCACATTTATAATCCTTGTGACAAGACCTTTCTTTATTAACCAACAACTTTGACCCTTTGAACTTGAACCTGGAGTTTGACCTACCTTTCAAAAACTTATCCTTGGCCATAACTTTTGAACAGATGATGCTAGGGCTTTCATTTTGCGCCATTGTATTTCTGGTGAGAAGACCTTACTTTGGGTTTCAACATATATAGTTTGCATTTGATTAAGAAAAAAATTATCTTCGCTAAGTTGCCATACGGGGGCATCAGTGTTTCACAAACACATCTTGTTTAATGGTTTCACCGGGTGTGTTCAATTTGTTTTACTCTGTACATATCACTGATCACGGACTGGCGTACAATACTGGTGAGCTGGTTTTGCTTCCTCGCATTTCAACTCTAAATTTTCTGGATAAAACTTTTATTATCAAAAATTCCACCTTTTAAAAGAATTAAATTTACTTTCTAAATTACAAGGTTATGTCCACCAGACGCGTTCCGAAGTTCACAGTTGCATTAATATCCAGATAAAATTTGTTTTTAATCTATTTTCGTGTGAAATGCTAAAGTAACATATGTCGTGATATTATACAGAAAACCTGAGAAAATAGTCACTCGAAATCTTTGTTTAAGTCCCTTTTAACACGATAAATTCAACCCTTATCAATTTGTCTTAAGGGCAGACTATTTCTGGACGTCCCACATGATGGATAATGTTTCTTACATAAATAAAGCTAGAAATAGTTAGAATTGCGATTATGAAGACACTTTCTTATAAAAATATTTTTTTTTACATTTTAAGTTATTTTAAATTTGTTGAGGGGGTGGGGGGCTTTATAAGAAAAAGCATAACGGATTTCAATTGTACATTGGTTGTACATAAAAAGATAATTTAATTTAATAGGTAGATAGAATTTAAAGGGGCATTGACACAGGTTCAGCTGAATTTGTTTTTACCAATTTTAATGTTTACAATTCCTTACTGAGGCAATTCTAATGATCAGCAGAAATCTGAACAGCATTTGTTGATTTACAAAGGAGATTGAGGACTCAGAATTATTTATAATGTAAACAAGCCTCGTGCCTTGTTTTTGTTTACATTTAGAAAATATCATGTTTATAACAAAACGAGATTCAACAAATCATTGGAAAATGTCTAAATGTATTTAGAATTAACTTTTTTCTTGAAAAAATCTGCTTGGAGCGAACACATATCAGCATGTTTAACATATGTAAACAAAAACATGGCACGAGCCTTGTATAACAAAATTTGGGACCTATAAATCTGTCTTGAATCTCGACAACTGAAATTCAAAATTTTGATGATCATTAGAAATACCTTAGTTAAGTATTTTTAAACATAAAAAATGAAAAGAAAATTTTGGCTTAACTGTGTCCTGGCCCCTTTAAATGGTTCATTCTATTTCACAATAACTTTCAGCTCCTAATCCACGTCGTACAAAATACACCTGTGTTCCATGCAACGATGGAACTTTGCAAAATTGAGTATGGCTCATCGATGAGAAAAGAATGTTTTCATTTTGAGGAGGGATATATACTTTTATAAATCATGGGTCTTATGGAGCAGTACCAAAACAAATCAGGGATAAACAAAAACAGTAAAGTTTGAAATCAATTTGATAAATAAAAGGCGTGTACAACAGCTGCAATAATAACACGAAACCTTTATATTTTTGTAAACTTCACAGATAATTTGAATACTTTCAAAGTTACGAAGAATGCTTTTAAATATGCGTATATTAACATATTTCAGTTTCCTTCAAACAATTTTACTCATAGAAGAGAAAAGTGAATAATTGTCAAATTAAAAGTGGGTCAGTTTACATACGAAAACGCATTAGTGACATTTATCAAATTTCAACCTAGAAATAGTTTTAAAAATAAATGTTATTGTATTTACAAATAAATGTGGTTCAAAATCAGAAAGAAACTGAACAAATTATTCATATGTACGATAAAATATCTTAACATCCTTAATCAATATCTGCCAGACTTATACTTAAACAACACTGAACACTTGCTGCCTTGGAAAGACACCTTTTATTAACTCTATATATCTTACATGTAGTTACTAAAGATGGAGTAATAAAACTGTTCGACGGCTGAAATTCAATCAAACCCATTGGACTACATGAAATAACATTTCAGTTTTTAAGTTTATCATGTTTATGTCAACATTAATACTTCGATAACTGAGAATAGATCAGACCAAAGTGCCATATGACTAGAGATCAATATTGATTTGTCTCAACACTGTTCAAGAAAAAAAAAGACGGATGGAAATCTTCTGATTGTGTATCGTCCAGGGTCACTACATTGTAACCCTTGTCCTTAAAAGTCATAAATTGAGCATCTCATACAATCATTTAATCAACCACCCAGAGTCAGAGGCATCACAGCCTTGCTGATGAGGAACATGGATAAAAGAAATGAATAATTTGACGGCCGCCATATAATTTCTGGCGGTCGCCAGTTAACTTTCTAGCGACCATCAGATCTATTTATCTGGCGGTCCCCAGAAAATTAAATGGCGGCCGCCTGTTATTTATGTGGCGGTCGCCAGATAAAATAATAAAATATTTTTTTTTTACCTGGCGCCTACCAGCGTCTGTACTTTTTAAATAATAAAAAATATCCACTTTTTCCATTTTTTTCCTAAATGAGACCCTTTACAGATTACTGGATGCCATGAATGATAACCCTGACGTGTTCTACCGGCGAACACTCGTTCAACTGTTCGACAGATCTATAGAAACTGCTGCAAAGTTTCTAGGTGCGGATCCAGCAAACCTGGTGTTTATACAAAATGCCACAACAGGTGTGTTTAACAAAATATTGAAAGTTAAAACTAAATGAAAGGACTGTGTATATTGTGTGTAAAATAAAAATTTAAGAACATTTTACCATATCAAAAGATATATAATTTGTTATCCTTTTTATTCTAGGCGTAAACAGCGTCCTGAAAGCATTCCCTTGGCAGATAGGTGACGAGATTTTGGCGACAGTTTATACTTACAAAGCTGTCGAATATGCTTGTCGAAAGGCAGTGGAGTTTTCAACAGGTAAACATGTACCCGAAGTTTGCTATTCATACAAACAGTTTATATTCGTATAATTTTCCCTTTAATTCTAAGCTCTCTGATTAGCTAAAATTTGATCGCTTGATCATATAGATTGCGTAATTAATATTTATAGATTCTGAAAAGCTTATCTACTTGATGTTTTTAAAAATGAAAAAAAAAAATCTTTTATAAAATAACAAAAGTGCTGACTTGACAATACTGATAGCCAATAAGTCGCAATAGGTGTTGGCACGAAAAGGATTCCTCACTGCCAAGTGCCGAGTAGAGGACAAAATTTGAAGCTCCCCACCGGCAAAAGATGGCGTCTCCATATGAGTGAAAAATTCTCTTAGAGAGGGACATTAAATAACTAACAAACAAACCCACAGAAAATTTTTTCGTGTAAATTAAAGACTATCCGAAAGTACACAAAAACCATTCAAGAAGAACAATTGTAAACGTTTGTCATCACTCCACGTAGAACTTAGCTGAGTATGTCGAGTTGCAGCTTGAGGACGTTGAATAGTTACATACAGGGTACAACCGATTTCTAAAATAAACTCAGAGTCCAGCCAGCATAGCCGTATTCTATTTTGTTCTATACTGACACGCAAAAGAAACGCAACATCCTACTTTAGGGTGAAATAATTATGTAAAGTAAAACATTTTTAATCTTAAAATTATGGATATCTTTAAATTGGTATATATCGGTAATTTAACGGTTGAACGATTTTCATACCATAACCGGAAGTCAAGTTTGAGTCTGCATAACAGAAATTGAAAATTGCATGTTTCAAAAAACAGCTGGCAATATTATGGAGTTTTAAGGGTTTGTACCGTTCATCTTAAGTAATGCAGCAAAATTTCAAAAAAAAAAATCTCCTTTCTTTTCCCGTAACGATGCTAAAGCTTCTTGAAAATGGCTTAAGTGCGCATTTCCATTGCTCTAGCTGGAAATCACAAAGTAAAGGCGATGGAGAGTTGGTGATGCAAAAATACACTACATTACGTCTCAACAGGGTCTTACGTATTGTATTCATAAATGATAGTCTTTGGACCGGAAGTCCAAGGGTTACTACATTGCGCTAAGTTAGAGAAAATTCGAGCTAATCATCTGCAAAACAGGCATTTAAAAATGGTAAAGAATAATTCCTTCGCTCAGATCTCGATATTGATTAACCTATTGCATCCTAGAAATTAAGCTGCTAATGTTGTTTAGGACAGTCTTGCACTTTGTAATTGAGTGGCTGGGAGCGGGGTGTTTTAAAAGTCATATGTTACATAGTTAAGTTAAAAGATAAACATTTAACATTTTTATCAAATCTCTGATGTTCTGAAAAGTGAGTTTAGCCTTACTGTATTCTTTTTTAAAAAATCATTAGATAAAAAATTCAAACATTTGTAGATTACTGCTTGTTGCGTTTCTTTTGCGTGTCAGTATATATTGATGTTAAAGCAGTAAATCCAAGTATGCCAAGAAAGAAGTACAGGAATAATTAAAAACGTTTTAATAAAATACAGAAGTTGAAACCAGCAGTATATTGGAAATGATGGATGCTGTCCTAGATAATGGAAATAATTTTAGCTTTAACAAAAAGTATTACATCCAAACTGAAGGCACTTGCATTGGATGAGAACTTAAACAGATCTAAGCCTTTGTTTATATGGGAGAATTGGACCCCATTCTTTTTAAAAATTGTACAAAACAACATTTTTTACCTGAGGTACATTGATGAAAATTTTGGAACCTGGACGAGGAAAAAAGATGAATTACATCACTGTCGTGGAATTTCCAGGGATCTGCGTTCTATGTCCTCTTAACAGAATTGAACTTTTTATAGATTTCTTTAGATTGGTCTCTGTTTGTTATTTCCATCATTAAGTGGCCGAGGTGTATCAAAAAGTGGTATAGTTCTTTGACTCAAAATTCTTTTTTTTTTCAGGAGGACAAATCCACCAGTTTGATATACGCTTCCCGATCAACGACGAATCAGAAGTTATTGACAGTATGACGACATTTCTGGACAAGCATCCCAGAATTAGACTTGTGGTTTTAGGTTAGATTTTTCACAAAGATTGAATTTATAGAGTAAAAAGCTACCACTTGATAAGATACGTATTGGTTTATGTGTCTGAAATTATAATTAAAGTGAATTCGCAGTTTAATAAATAATTTTAGGAAAGTTGATTAATGTATATACATGTTGCAGAGACGTGTCGTGCAGTTAAAAGGTCCCCTTAGGGTTCCTCTTTGCAGGCCGGAGGACCGGGCTGCTCTTTACATATAAGTTTAAGTGTTGGTGTAAATCTGGGGAGAAGTTATTCAGAATTAAAGGTTTTCTAAACATTAAAAAGATTGTAAATCACAATAGATCTGGGGAGAAGTTATTCAGAATTAAAGGTTTTCTAAACATTAAAAAGATTGTTAATCACAATGTGCTTTCTTTTTATAAATTATGAGATACATAATATATTTACTTCCAAAAAGTGAATCTGTAAAAATGTATATTTTTCACTTTTAATATATAAATTTGCTTATCATTTACTATCGAAAAAACGACAGGTCTCCTTTTTTTAGAACATCGAATTTTACATGTCGCATAAAAACGCATCATACTCTACACAGTTCATGTTTTATATTATTAAAATGAAATACACGTACATTTTTTTTAATATATAGGTGATGCATGTGTCTGGTTTCAATTTTCATTTATGAGCCAACATTTACTTGAGGAATTGATAAAGTTTTTGTTCGATTTTCGTCCGACTATAAGTTTTCAAAATATTCTCGACTATCGTCTTCATCATTTTTTGAATTCGTTATAACGAATTTAATCTGCTATTACAGATTTGTTGAATGCGTTATAACCAATTCAAGGAATTTGGTTATAACGAATTCAACAAATCTGTAATAACAGATTAAATTCGTTATAACGAATTCAACAAATCTGTAATAACAGATTAAATTCGTTATAACGAATTCAATGAATCTGTTATAACAAATTAAATTCGTTAATACGAATTTAATAAATCTGTTAAAACAAATTAAATTCGTTATAACAAATTCAATAAATCTGTTATAACAAATTTAATTCGTTATAACGAATTCTAAAAAATCGTTATAACGAATTCAAAAATATTTTTTGATAGGTCCTAAATGGGCTTCCGTAGTTTGATGATCAAGAATCATTTCGATTGTTTACTTTACTTATTTCCCTGGCGACAATTGATGGTTACATCAATGTTTTCTTGTTGTTGTTGGTCTACATTTTATTGATATTCTATTCACAAAATAACCTATAAGCTAGACATTTTACTTTTTTACACATCAATAGTTATTAACTTTCCAGACTTGTTTCGTACATAAGAAACGAGTATGAGATTGAACAAATTAACAAATCCTTTGTATTTTCACAATGCCAACTTGTAAAGGCTCATACGAACCTATCTCAGAGTTATGTTAGATCAAATTTGAATATGTCAGCTACTTCTTTTCTCACCAATAGTCTTTTTTAAAGATTAAAACTGAAAGTACAAGTCGTTCACTATTTATTAGGTTCATAAAACCAAAAACCCTTAGCACACAGGAAATACAGTGAAAACTGTCTAATCCGACACCTGAATAATCCGACACATTGTGATTGGTGAATTCCGACGTTCAATTTCTTTCCCATTTTACTATTTTCTATGTTTTTAACACTGTGCAACCCGACACCGTGTCTATTCCGACACAAAATTTGTCTCCAAGTGCATGTCGGATTAGACAAGTTTCACTATATATACTTTTTGCCAGCATTTTTTTCATTGTTTAGATCATATTACAAGTCCTACAGCTCTGGTGTTCCCGGTAAAGAACTGAATGTAGGAAGCGAGGGGTTATGGTGTTGATAGACGGTGCACATGCCCCAGGACAAATGGAAATAAATTTAGAAGAACTTGATCCGGACTTTTACACAGGAAACTTTCATAAGTGGGTGTTTACACCACAAGGATGCGCAATTCTTTGGATTCGTAAGGAACACCAGGATTGGTGCACTCCTCTTGTGACGTCACACATGTATAAAAAGGGTATTCAGTTGGAATACTTCATTCAAGGGACACGAGATGACATTCCATACATCTGCGTTCCAGAAGCTATCCAGTTTTACAAACAAATTGGAGGGATGGTTAGTTACAAGCAATTTTCAAACAGCGCATGGTTAAAGTATTTAAAAAAATATTATAGCTGTTTCTTGTTTAGAAAAGAATCACCTTTTTTTATAATTCAATATCTAGGAAAAAATTAACAAATATACAAGGGATCTGTTGGACAAAGCCAGTGGGTTGATAGCAGAGAGACTGGGTACAGAGGTGCTGCAGATCCCGAAATCCATGGAGGCTCCAGGCATGAGACTTGTATTGTTACCAGAATACGAGGGCTATCAGAAGACTTGGGTAAGATATATCTAACTGTTATAAGACTTGTTTTGTTAAAAATAATGTTCTACGTCTTTAAGTTTATGAGTATAAATTGGATATATCATATTGTAAAATATGTACAGTCTTTACAGTCTGAAACACATTAATACACGTAAATATGCTCGAACTCCAGACTTTGTACTATATCCAAGAAGACCTAAACCTGACAAAAATATAAGGCAAATGTTGTCAAATTCATTCGATCAAACACTTTCATGTAAATTAGTAAATATATTGTAAGTCGTTGGAATCGTTGGGAAATGTATTTACCCCCTTATAGTAGAGATTTTGTTGGGGAATAAAAACTTGGCCCGAAGATAATGTTTTAGTTTCCAACAAAATCTTGAGCCTGAGAGGTATGTTGTCCATTAATTTCGACATTAAGGTATATTTTTTTTATTCATTCTGTGAACGTGAAGGATTTAGTGCTATGTAGAGAAATGAAGAATGAGAGTTCCACATCAACAGAAATGTCATGACGTCACAATGTAACTCTAAATCCCATTTCAGGTGGGTGCAGATAAACTACAGATGGACATTATGAATCAACATAACATAATCTGTGTTATTTCTCCGGTACAGAATGAACTTTACCTGAGACTTTCTGCCAACGTGTACAACGAATTAACGGATTACGTCAAAATTGCCGATCTTCTATTAAATGGGCTGCGCAAAAAAAGTTAAAGAGGCTGTGTTGTGAAAACTATTTGTATGGAGCGATCTAAGTCAAATTGTATATATATATTTTTATCTAAGCAATTAGAAACTGATTTTTGAAATTAAAAAAATCATTTTGATATTTTATATATTTTGTTCATTGCATTAAAATTTATTTCTTATCATACATTACTGCATTGAGATAAATATTGCATGGCAAATCGTGAAAAAACTTTATTATTCACCCATGATGTCCTGTAGAGGATATAAATATTAACCATACTTTTATCTCTTATTTAAATAGATTCACAGAAAGAAGATATCATTAAATGCATAAACACAACTGATATATATATAATATGATGGCAAAAACATTTTTCTTTGATATGTGTACGTTTAGTGAATCATTCGATAACTTAAAACAAAACATATCTCTTTTTTTTTGGAAAGAATCTTCAAAAAATCAAAGCACAAAATAAGCAGAGACATACAAAAATGTCTCTGATTTAAGAACTACGGGCACTGGAAGATTTCAAGATCACAAAGAATTATTCTAAGTTTTAATTTTTACTCATGTGTGGACTATTCTTCTTTTCTTTAAAAGATAAATGTCAAAAATACAATATTGTTACCCCTGAATAAAAGACAATTTTTTTTACGCGACTCTTATTTAAGGATTTATATTTGCAATCATTTTCTTTATGCCTAATTTTAAATTGCATGGTCGGTTAATGGAAAAAAAGTCATCATTCCTTAAATACAGCCAAAGTTTTTACTAGACTGAGTGTTTCAAAGAACAGTCTAAAAATCAGGGTTGGTAAATCGGGAGTCTTTTTCAAAACTTGTAAATGCTTCAATTTTAGCTGATATTTAAATGTATAAATTTTATTACTTACCTCTATCCATGTAAGCGTTATTTCTTTGCATGGATAAGTCATATATTTAAAAGTGGGCATGGCCTTTATTTGCATTGCTACAACATTGCTGGCATTTTTTTTTTTACTTTTCTATATTTTTTTTCAGTAAGATGCGCATGTATATATATATATATATAAAGCGATAAAAGTTGAATGTGGACAGTAGAAGATTTTGATGTAAGAGTAGTTTATTTCCCCTTATCCCCAGTGCCTCGATGGCCAAGTCACTCAGGAGAACAAGGTTAAGAATAATCTTTGGAAATCAAGGATTCGGAATTGAGGACCGGGCTTACAGTATTTATAATTGAGTGAGGGCTTGAAAACTTATTTGCTGCTGATAAAGTAGGCGACTTTGTAGTCAAAAGGAAGGTTTTTACCAATCTTAGTACTAGGGGTGATCAAAAAGTTTTCGCGAACAAATTGAATAACTTACATAAAACAAATAAAAGTAAGTTTTAGTGTTCATTATTTTTTTTTAAGTAACCCTCTTTTATTTTAATGCTTATCTGCCACTGTTCTGCACATGCGCGAATCACGTGATCCAGGCGGTCACTTGACATGCTCTGAAGCATTCTTTTCAAGAACGCTAAAATATTTTTCTAGTCTTAGGATACTTCTTAAAATTCAAGTTAATTTTATAACAAGAACAGTCTATTTGTCAGAAATGACCAAATAGGATGATTGGATAAGGATATCCTTTCACATGAAAGAACAGTGGCGGATCCAGAGGGGGGGGGGGGGTTACGGGGGTTGCAACCCCCCCTTTGGATTTGCAAAAAAGAAAGAGAAATAAGAAAGTTCCAATTTTTTGTTGTGTTTCTACTATTGAAAATGTAAGATGAAAGGCTAATTTGTAATATATAAAGAAATTCGGTTGTAAAAACTAAATAAAACCCCATTCCTTTACAAATTAGGATTTTCAGGTTCGGAGATTTATTTTCCTTTCTTTTTTAAAAACTTTCTGGTAATGTATACAAGTAATTTTTCCCAGATTGATCAACGTCCCACTTTCAAAAACCATACTCCACCCTGTATCGATATTCTATTGAGTTATTTAACTATATGTGTACAACGTACGTTTTAACTGTTTTCGCCTTCAACCCCCCTTTTGAAAAATACTTCAACCCCCCCTTTGAAAAATTTCTGGATCCGCGCCTGAAGAACATGGTGACCATTACAACCCAAGTTCTCTGTTTAAGGAACGCCGTTTTTCCACTATGGATATAGTTGTGGATACATTCTTTTTATCATATTTAATATGTTAGAGATTTAAATTAAACGATATTCCACGGATTAATAATAATATTTTTGTTAAGATATTTAACCATTTCTCTAGGTGTTACGTTGCAATCTTTCATGACAAATTACCTAACAAAGGACACATCTCTTCCCCAGCTTCCTTTCGCTGGTCTACATTTTAAGATAATTCAAAGGAATTTCTTCCAAGTTTGCCTTAAACTTTACAGCTCTTCGTTACTCGAGTAAGACTATAACAACCACTTTTCGTCACGAGTTACCTACATATTGACGTCATTTTCACATTATGACGCCACAATGATAGAGAAAAGCATTACTTTTGATATGCTATTTATAGAACATATGCATGATAATACGTTTGCCAAATTTCATTCTGTTCTGGGGCCCGTTTTACGAAAGAACTTACGACTAAGACCAAAAACTTCAGATGATTATAAAATTTTGCAAGATTAATAATTCTCTTTGAAATTCTTTGTGTTAAAATATCTTAACACATTCCATTTAAGAAAATTGAAATAATTAGTCCTTTTGTAAAACGGGTTTGTGGTTTTGTAAATATAGAGATAGTTCGCGAATTTTTTATCATCCCTCGTTGTTTACAAATTTTAGGAAATAATAATAAGTGGTAACAATTTAAAATACACTATATATTTTTTTAAAATAAATAGAAATATTTACACAAAGATTAAATATTACAGGCACTTGTCACCAGGAAATCACGCCTCTTAATTAATTTATACAGTCTGGAACCTTTTACTGTTGCAAATTTTCTCTGAAAGGTTGCTCTTCCCTTGCCAAAAGTATGAATATACCCCCCCCCCCCAAAAAAAAAAGTTTTTCAAAAAGAATCTTCCCTCCTCATCCACGAAAATAAAAGATGGATATGGAAATAACGAACAGTATTCAATCTCAACGTCCATTAAACAAATATACAAAATAAAGCCAAAGGAAAAATTGATCAGGTGCCATGGAGGAGTGAGCATCCCCTGCCGACCGGTCACACCCGCCGTGTGCTCGTTGTCATAATCAGGAAATAACGGGAAAAATCCGTGGTCAATTCAGTGTATAAATAATGGACTAACAATTGGTATGAAAAACGTCCGTCAACATTTCATTCAATGATAAATTGTATTTGTTGACAAGGTCATTGTATCGACCATAGAATTTACGAAATGATGACTTCAAACGAGACTGTTGATATTCTTGTTTCATCAACTTGCTTGTCAATAATTTACCTCGTTTAAGAAATTGTTCATACGTAGAGCATGCTCTTGCGTATCGAATCAACTGAGATATAAATACTCCGTATGCAGGTGATGAAGGTATATTGCTGCATAAGGGAAGTTGACGATAGAAAAGTTAAAGTCATCACGTTTATCATATAGCTTGGTTGTTAGATTACCATTAGTGTCTTTTTCAAGTAAAATATCCAAGTATGAAGCAGAAGTGTCGGACTCTGTGGTATCTTTTATCTCAAGCTCACCAGGATATATCGTGTCGACGTAGGAATGGAAATTATCATTATTAATTGACAATACGTCGTCGATATATCTAAATGTCGAGTTGAAGGCCACAGCAAGTGTTTTCTTCTTTTCACGTAAAAGATTTTGCATAAATTCTGCTTCATATGAATATAAAAATAAGTCTGCTAATAACGGAGCGCAATTTGTACCCATGGGAATTCCAATAGATTGTTGGAATACCTGGTCTCCAAAAACCACATAGATATTGTCAATCAGAAACTAGATATTGAACAATCCCCTTTTCAAAGCCAAAGATTGTTCAGGTAAGTTTTTCTACCCCCACCCCCCCCCCCCCCTTCAAAACGATTTTTCTGCCTGTGATAGCAGAGAAAAACAAGTTATATTCCACTGTTTATTCTGTGACATTATTAATTCAAGCCAGAAAGATAGCATTTCAGTCTTTCAGGAAAGCCAACTTGTATTTAATTAGGTATTTGCAAATACAATGTAATAGAATATACAATTTACTTAATTAACACGACTGATTATATTACTTTAATGAGTGTTTTTATTAAGAAATATTTTGTTATTTTTACATTTTAATTTTATTAAGATAATTTAGATATTTATAATGGTGAAATACTTATTACATTTTTTTAAATACAATTGTCAACTGCGTTTAATGATTGAATACGAAACTCATATTGTTTCGTTGAATAGTAAAAAAGTTCTTTAGCCAATCAATATCTGCATTGGCTGTTGAGAGAATCATTTGTGTGTGTGTGAGAGAGAGAGAGTCTTAAAATTCTGAAATTGCAAATGTGAAACATGGAAACAACAATGGTGTTTACATGGTTTGCACAATAAGTATATGTACGTTTAATTCACTATTTAAATATTTTATAAATGTTTCATCATTGACTTAATCAATGTACATGTGTAATTTATTTTTGCCATCTGAATAAAATAATGTAAGTAAACCAATCTTAAAACCTTTTAACCTTTGACGCGGATTTCAAAATAGCGCATATCAATATTGCTACAAATAAGAACGGAATTTTTTTCGTGTCATTTAGAATTATGCAATTCGAGTTTTTTATAACCATCCAGTTTTCATGATAATTAAACTTTTTTGAAACATCTTTATTTTGGGGCCTTCACATTACCATACATAATTAATTTTTAATGTATTTTCTGCAGTATCCAATTGTATCCAACTCCAGTTTTAAGTTTCACTTGATCTGAGCACAGAAGATGACATTTGATCCTCGATCTGGTAGGGAACTTGTGAATCAGCGGCACAACCCCTTACAAAGATTTAACTGGTGTATATTTGAAAAAAAAAAACTCTGCACCTCCCAGTGTTATAATTATGCACTTGAAATAAAAAAAAAAATAGGTGAAATATTAGTAACTCATTACTAATAAAATTGATTAAAAGGAAAGAAGTCCTCCTTATTTCCATGCATATTCTGCCACTCTCTTTCTTCGAATGTTGTCTTAATTATTTGCTTATAAAATTTTCAGGAAAACGAGTATCTTATACGTTTAAGTACTGTACAACTTTTCCAGATTATAAAGGAAAGGGGTTATAAAATCAGTTAATAAAATTGAAGATATTGTGCACTTTTAAAAAGATCTATAGAGCAAGACTTTCTCGATTTGTCTGGCAATAACTGTCACCAGACATAAACTTACCTGTGCAAAATTTACATAATTACATAATTATTCAACCTATCGGGCCGTTTATGTTTTACATTTGGAAAAACCGGGATTTTTAATATTTTTGCAAGGTATTCCAAACACAGCTTTTGACGTTTTGGACTTTACAGTCCATATCAACGTAAGTACAAAACCATGATTTTTTTTTATTTTCATCAATTCCAATTCTTGTCAAATCGGCAAACATTAAACCAACTGAACACACGTTTGATTTTTGATAAAGAATTGTTCGTCTTTTGTTTATCTGAAATATTTCTGGAAAAAGAAATATTTTTTGGATGGAGAAGTAATCATTATATAATTATTCCTAATTTTTCAGAGAAGATCGGAATGCTACCAGACTTTAAGAGACCTTTCTTTGGTTTACTGATTGGTTTCATTCTCTGGATCGTGGCCTTGGCTACGCCAGGATGGATAGTTTACAGCAAGGAACACATGTATGACAGTTATACAAAAGTAAGGCGTAGATTTTTTTTACATGCATGATTACCTCTGAATGGAAATTTTAACATGAAATTGACTTTCATAAAAGAACTATATGCGGTATATTGCATATATTTGCCCCCACAAAAGTCAAATTTTGAAAACTTCTCGAAATGTGCTGAATTCAATAAATTGTATTAGAAATATAAATTAACAGAAAATATCATAGTGTCAAAGCAGTGTATTCCCAATTTTTGTTTTTATGACGTCACAAACTAGTTCGATTTTATATCCTTTTTCAGAAAGAGGACAAAATGGTCAAAATTTCAACAATTTTAGCTTTAAAATTTATAGGGCGCAAGTTTGTTCAGGAACAATATTGACATATTTCATTGATATTATCATTCTACACATTATATCTATTGATCCTGAACACACATGCGCTCGGTGAACTCAAAATATCGACGAAATATGTACATTTTTCTGTAAATTTTGAAGTTTACGTCATGTTTGTGAATTACGTACATATGGCGTCATTACTTATGAAATATTCAGTGCTTTGAAATCAGCAAGTTTAAGAACTTAATTAAATATATTCATCAAAGTTCGATTTATATTGGTTATTACCGAATAAAGTTCTTTATAATTTTATACAATTTAATTTTCAGAATCATCTTAAAACTCGCATATTTTAAGAGGAAATTGTTGTTATATGAAAAAGTATAACAAAGTACATTCTACTATTTGTTTCCTTTTTAAAAAAAATTTCTCTTTGGAAAACATAAAAAATGTATTGTATATTTTTTTTGTCTTTTTAATGGGATTAAAAAAAAATAAAATCACATGAGATAAAACATCGAAAAGAAAACTCTGAAGATGATTTAAGAATATAGTTAAAATAAGATAGACAGGAAGATATTCATTAATTTTGAGTGAAAAAGGTCAAGGTCAATGTTGTTAATTCAAACGTTATGTGTGTGTGTGTGTGTTAAACTTTCATTTCCACACGGAATCCTAAGAATCTTTTGAGATTTTGCTATTAAATTTTATACCATTAATAACCTATGCCCCCTATTGCTATTCCTAAAGTGTCCCCTCGATAAGCTAATTCAGAGAAACTGTGTCCTCTGCTTAAGGTAAAAGTAGATAATGCGCTGATCGGGGGGTGGGGGTGGGGGGCTTAAGTTAGAGAGTTGTTATGTAAATGTAACGGAGCAATTAAGGGAAAGGATGAGTCAGACGTTGGTATCCATGCATTTTATTTATTGAAGAATTAGAATAAAGACATTGACCTATAACAAATACATACAAAGAATACATTAGAAAAAATACATATAGTTTCATAAACATTGACAATAAGTTACCGTTTATGCAGTATACACATAGAAGATAGAAAAATGTACTGTAGCAAAATGAACTTTGAACTTACAGACAAAAATATAAGAATTTATCAAATCAACTTTAACTGCAAAAATACGATAAAGTATAAACTCCGCAATTATAATAATAATATAAACCCCAAATCTTTAATAGTAAAGTAACAAATAATTAAATATGAAAGTTACATACAACAAGATGCATCTGATATCGGCTGGATATATGTAATTTCTTCTTTAAAATGTAATGCTGCCCAATTTTGCTTAGTTTGAATGGTTACTTATACTCAAGGTAAATTAAAACTATTGGATAATATCAAATGAACCAATGAAATTGAAGATAAAAAAATATTTAAGATTACTTTAGATGAAACGAAAAATAGAATGATCCCAAAACGAATAAATACATAAGATAAATAAAAATAGTAAATTTGGTCTACCACATACTCCCCCACAAAATGTTAATCTGTCCTCAGATTAATATAATAAATACATAAGAAAAAAATATATAGAAAAAATTCATCAATATATGAAAAAAAAATTATATATTTGATATGAAAAAAAAATGTTCAATATGAATTGTCACATAGAGTCTCTACATCACTCGGTAAGTCCATATTTCACACCGGAGGTAGGAAAATATTCACAAATCACAAATCACTGGTTTTATTTCAGCCCTATTCATATTTTTCACAACATCACCATTCACTGGTTTCACACTATACACTGATTTAAACGGTTTATCCACAATGATGTGAACTTCCGGCTTCCATTTGTCTTGGATCTTATCTCGACCTCGCACACCTCGGTTCCGAACGTACACTTTGTCGCCGATCTGGAGTTCTTTTTCGCATCTGCCAAAGTACTGTCTCTGTTTTTGCGCGGTTTCGTTTCTGGTAAGTTCTTCTTTGGCTCTGTTGTAAGCGAACGCAAGCTTCTCTGAATGTAACTCCACCCATCTGTCGATGCTGATTTCATCTGACGGTTTGGTACTTCGGCCTAAAAGGAAATCTGTCGGAAGATGTGGCTGCCGACCATACATTAAGAAGTAAGGAGAGTATCCAGTCGATGCGTTTGGTGTGACATTGTAGGAAAACACTAACTCCCTTATGTACTCAGGCCACTTCCGTTTCCTAGCTGGCGGTAAAGAGCGTAGTAGGTCATGGAGGGTTCTGTTGAAACGCTCACACTGGCCATTGCCTTGGGGATGATAGGCTGTAGTTCTGGATTTCTTGATGTTATATAGCGAACACAGTTGTTGTATTATTTCTGCCTCAAAGCACTTTCCTTGGTCGGAATGAATTCTCTTACACACATCAAATACACAGAATAATTCCTTCACTAACACTTTTGCCACAGTCTGTGCCGTTTGATCCCTTGTTGGAATTGCGATGGTCCATTTACTGAATACATCTGTTAACACTAACACATTCTCGTATCCCTGGGATTTTTCTAAGATGGAAAAGTCTATAGCAATACATTCCAATGGCTTTGATGCACTAAAATGGCCCATGCTTGTGTGTACTGTTGGTGGCGGTATTTTTGAAACGGCGCAACGTTCACATTTCTGGCAATAATTCTTGATATCCTTGAACATTTGTGGCCAGTAGCATCTCTGTCTGAAGATGTTGAAAGTTCTTTCGATTCCCTGATGTCCATTCTCGTCATGCAAACTCTGCAGTACAACGTCTTTGAGACACACAGGAAGAACAATTTGATTCAGGTCACCAAGTTTCGGATCACTAATCCGTCTATGAATAACACCATCACAAATTTTCAAGTTTTTGAATTGGCGTAACAGAATTTGAACTTTCTTATTTTGTTTGCGCACAAAACTTGGTTTTGGAACAGTTTTTGACACAAGGAATTCTCTGCACTTTCCAATTACAGGGTCTTTAGATTGTAAATCCTGAAGATCATCACTTGTATAACTAGGAAACGTATCACAGTATGAAGCATCTGTTGACTCAATAAATATCACAGACGATTGAGCTGCTTTTATATCTGATGGTATGCTGGTTCCTTCGATACACTGATTCAGAATTTAACTGTCCGATGAAAGTCGGGATAACACATCAGCGTTGGTGTTCTGTTTACAGGGTCGGTATTTCATTTCAAAGTCGAAATCTGCTAACTGTGACGCCCACTTTTATTCGTATGCTCCGAGTTTTACTGATGAGAAATACTTTAAGGGATTGTTGTCTGTGAACACGACAAATTTATTTCCAAGGAGGTAGTCTCGGAATTTTTCGGTCACGCTCCATTTGAGTGCAAGAAGTTCCAATTTCAGACTGCTCATGGTCTTTGATGATTTTTCATTTGGTCTCAGAGAACGGCTAGCATAAGCAATGACCACAGTACGTCCATTTTGTTTCTGCGATAACACAGCTCCCAGTCCGTGTGCACTGGCATCAGTTTCCAAAATGAATGGAGACGAAAAGTCAGCATATCCTAGTAACGGTGCTGATGACAACAAACACTTTAATCTATCAAACGAATCCTGACATTCCTCTGTCCATTTGTCACCTAAGATTGTCTTAGGATGCTTAGCGTTCTTCTTGGCGATTTCTAGAAGGGGTTTTGTAATTTGCGAAAAATGCTTTATAAATCGGCGGTAATATCCCGCAAATCCAAGAAATGATTGAACTTCCTTCACATTTTGTGGAATATTCAAGTTCACAATGCACTTAATTTTATCCTCATCTGTGCTAATTCCATGTTCACTGACCACATGACCTAGATATTTCACAGAAGGCTTGAAAAATCGACACTTTTTTTCATTTTCAACTTAAGTCCATGCTGACGTAAGATGGAAAACACCCTGTCTAGACGCTGAACATTCTCACGTATTGACTTTGAAAAAACAATTTTATCGTCAAGGAATACATGGAGAATTCTAAAAACTTTTTCACGGAAACAATGTTGTATCAGGCGTTGAAAAGTTGCAGGTGCGTTTGTAAGACCAAATGGCATGCGCAAGTATTCATACAGTCCAAAATGAGTAGTAAAGGCTGTTTTCTGTATGTCCTCTTCTGCAATTACAAGTTGATTGTAACCGGAAGAGAGATCTAATGTTGAAAATATAGACGATCCGTATAAATCATCGAAAGTTTCTTACACTCTTGGTAGGGGAAATTTGTCCTTGATTGTTTTCTCATTCAGACTCCTGTAATCTACGCATAGTCGCAAAGAGTTGTCTTTCTTCCGCACGAGTACGATTGGAGAAGCGAAAGGGCTTGTACTTTCACGAATAACACCATTATCCAAAAGCTTTCAGATATGTTGTTTAACTTACTCATATTGGGACGGAGGGATGCGACGATACTTCTGCGAAACTGGTTTATTATCTGTAAGATGAATACGATGCTGCACTGTACTGGTACATCCAATATCATCGTCATCTTTAGAAAACACGTCACTATATTTCCAGAAAAGCAAGCTGATCATTTCTTTTTCTTCATCACTACAGTCAAGCTGATAAATGTCATCAGGTAACTGAAATTTTTCATCAGGACAGCGATCTTTGTCAGTTTGACGCTCCTGAGCAAACACTTTTTCTACACTTCCAATGCGGTTGAAACCAATGGTCGAATTTTCACTTTGAATTTCACATTTAGAAACAGTGCCAATCATAGTTCGCGGTTTGATTAAGATATCCTCATCACCGATATTTGCGACTCTAACCCATAATTTCCCTTTGGTAACGGTATTACAGATATGCACAGTACTGAAGTTTCTATGCAAGTGTCCTCCATTGATCAAGGGGTCAACAACCACGTCACCATTAATATGAGGTCGTACACTCGACAACAATAGCGGTATTTGCTGGAATGCGAACAGGTAGTGTTCCCTTCACTCGAGCGAATCCATTAATAACTTTCCTATCGAACACACTGTTATCTAAGAATATTTCATTTAAATTCCCATCGACCGGAACGTTACAGGTAGATAAAATAAGAACATTCATTAAGACAAACCTGGCTGACTGTCATCGGAATAATATTGCTTGATACTGAACATCAATTTCTCGTACCTATATAGATGTTACATGCTTTGAGTTGAATAACATTGTTTTTGATGAGATTTGTTCCTAGAGGTAGAATAAATTCATTGTAAAAAGTTTCTGTTAATGTTGACACCATAGAACCGGTATCCACTAAACATGGTATTTTAACATTACATACACAAATATCAATCACAGGACACTTTCCAATAACACGATGAAGTTAAGATCTACAATTTCTTTTGATGTGGCCAACTTTTCCGCACTCAAAACACACAGGTAGAGGACGTGAGTAGTTTCGACTTTCCTTTGTTTGTTGACCGGCTTCTCGATCTCTGATCATACTTGTGAGGGAATCTATTTGCTTTTGTTGCGCTTCAATGATTTTGTATAGCTGTTCTGTGATAGGCGAATCAGATGAATGGGAATTAAAATTTTGTTGATCCTCGATCGTGTTCGGCTGGTGTACTTGCGTAGCTGCTCTATTTTCTGTTGTTTCCTCTTCTTCACTGAACAATATGATTTCATCTTTGAAAGTGTGAAATTCTGTAGGGTTATTCCGTAGTAATTTCTTCGCTTCTTTCCTAAGAAATGGATCCTTTAGTCCATTAGCAAATTTTTCACACAGAGCAAGTTGTTTATTTGGAAATACACTTTTGTTTTTTTCTGATTACGATTTGGTATAAATCTAACAATGCGTATGAATTGTGTCGAATTGTTTCTGAATCTTGCTGATTTCTTTCAAAAAATTAAACTTCTGTTGTAGTAAGGTGACAGATTCTGGGTTACCAAATGCTGATCGGAGACAGTCTAATATAGCATATGGATCATGTCGAATTTCTGGTCGGAATTTTATTTCTTCTTTAGCTTGGCCCTCTAAGTGAGAATAAATCAAATCAACTTTCTGTGAATCTGTATACGCTCTTGCCGAAAATGCAATGTCAAGGTCATCAATCCAATCGTGAATAGAAGTGTCAGTTTTTGATTTTGGCCGTCCAGAGAATGTCTTGATCTTCCTAGTTTCCGGGAGAAAAGTTTGTTTCTCAATAATGGTTTTTGAATGTGAGTTGATTTTCGCTTCTTGTAGTTCCATTTCCAGTTCACGAACACGGTGTTGCAATTCTGCTTTCCTCATGATTTAGACACAGGTGAATGACACAGGTAACGATGAATAGTACTCACAGTGGAATTCTCTCAATCTATAGTAAGACGTTGGTGCATGAAAAGTACTCACAGTGAAATTTCTTTGGCACAATAATAGCGTCGAACATTTAAATGGCTGATATCACGAAATGAAATAAACTTAGCTGTATTTTCTGCTATCTTTGGAAACTAAATTCCTACGGTGGTCAATGTCTGTTGATGGTGGGTTTTTTCGCAGCGCCATGATGTAACCGAGCAATTAAGGGAAAGGATGACTCAGATGTTGGCATCCATTTTATTTATTGAAGAATTAGAATAAAGACATTGACCTATAACAAATACAAAGAATACATTAGAAAAAATACATATAGTTTCATAAACATTGACAATAAGTTACCGTTTATGCAGTATAGACATACAAGATAGAAAAATGTACTGTAGCAAAATGAACTCTGAACTTACAGACAAAAATATAAGAATTTATCAAATCAACTTTAACTGCAAAAATACGATAAAGTATAAACTCCGCAATTATAATAATAATATAAACCCCAAATCTTTAATAGTAAAGGAACAAATAATTAAATATGAAAGTTACATACCACAAGATGCATCTGATATCGGCTGGATATAATTTCTTCTTTAAAATGTAATGCTGCCCAATTTTGCTTAGTTTGAACGGTTACTTATACTCAAGGTAAATTAAAACTATTGGATAATATCAAATGAACCAATGAAATTGAAGATAAAAAAATATTTAAGATTACTTTAGATGAAACGAAAAATAGAATGATCCCAAAACGAATAAATACATAAGATAAATAAAAATAGTAAATTTGGTCTACCACATAAAGTTTCATTGCAAAAGCTCAAAGGCTTCTCGAGAGATCGCATGGACACAAAAGTGTTTCAGACAGACAGACGCACGGTCAAAAAGACGGACGGACAGACCGTCCAAAATTAATATCCGCAACTTACAGCGGTGGACAAGTACATGTATATACAAGCAACTTAAATTGCAATTCATAACCTGTCTCTTAATCCTTTAACCAAAAAGGCTGATTAACTTTTAAATAGTCTTGTGGCAGAATCAGCCTTTTTGCCTAACATCTGACTTTCATATTTTATTTGCACTTGACTTACATCTTTTATATGAAACTGTTTAGTTTCACTATCATTTTTTTCTTTTCTTGTGTCATTGTCCGAAAGTTGTTCATTAGTGGTATGCTTTCATCAACATGTTCATTTTCCCCAGCCAAATTTTGACTATGTTTGGGTCTATATTGTCTTCATTGATGACTTGATTTGAGCCGTATGGTCCACGATCAACATGCATTTTCTTGATACATTTTCCTGATTTCTAGCCAATAGCTAGTGAATTACTCTTATTGTGGCCCAGTCTGCGACAGCAATCACACTTAAACACAAGTACAGGTTTTTTTCCTGCTTAATTTCTTAATTCTAAAAGTAAATACACTTTGAGTAATGAAAATGTAAACCGATTTTTGCACAAACGTGTAAAGAAGTACTTAATGAAATCAGAGATGCCCTTACATGTAGTATTATATAATGAACTGTATCATGTTATTGTAGGTAAAGGAATCAACGAATATCGGAATATTTTATACAGTAGTCTGTGGATCTGAAAAGTGCGAGTGGACTTCTCAGTTTTTTTCAAGTAATTCTCTCTCTCTCTCTCTCTCTCTCTCTCTTGTGTGGGGTGTGTGTGAGGGGGGATGGATAGATATTAAAATTTATTAAGGAATGACTCTAATTCTTGGCCAAATTATCGAGTATAATCTGGTTTGGGTCAGTTTACGCTTTATAATCCGCGAATACGATCATTGTTTTAATTTTAAAATAATTAAACAACTTTGGATGTAAAATTGTGTTGTTTTTACGAGTTCAAATTTACCGCGCAATAATACAACCTTAGTAACGGAAGTGATGTGAAGCGAGGGGAGGTAATAACTGATACATAGATCTAGCAGCCATGTTGTGTGTTTACATGAAATAAGATCAAGTAAGTGTTTGAAGTTAAAGATACAGTTATTAAATCTTGAATTTTCCATGGATTCCGAGGACTGGAAATGAGGGGATTGCATGGATAAGATGATTAAGCTGGTCGTCAAGGGGGTGTGTCCCCATACCAAACCAGATTATACAAAATGTTCTGTGTTCCTTTTTGGAAATCAACCAATGAGAGGCGAGAATATAAACAAAATTAAATTATTTATTCTTAAAAGAATTTTTGGAACCTTTTATCCCTTTATTTGATGTGTATATTATTCTTCATGAAACATTCTCTTTTATCGAATTGTCTCTTCCAGTATTATTAGGTAACCATATTGAAGTTAAGACCTTCAGCGTGCTCTCACTTGTTTTATACGGAGTCGGTTTAGCGATTGTTTCCAAACAAAAAGCTATAAATGGGGCGTTCATAGTTCTCACTGCAGGTAAGATTTCTGTACTTTAATACGTATTTTGGCAAATGTTTGAAAATGTACAGAAAATTTAATATTGAAATATCTCAACCATTTTTTGAAACAAAATCCTTTTTCTTTGAGAAAATAAGAATGTTTAGAAACACAACCTGTTCCTTTATTTTGCATTCCATTTATCAAACTCTTGAAAATCGAGGCTTCTTGCAATGTCTAGCACGAAGTATTGTAACTTTATCAATATAAATATTATTTTTTTCATTTACAGTTACTTTGGCGTTTACTGTGATCATTCACCATACTATAACACACGTTTATTTACTTATTGGGGCTGATGGCACGGGATTTTCGTACTCCTACTTCCTCGCTATCTTGACCTTTATTTTAAGTCTTATTTCGCTTGTTGTGATTATCATTCGTTGTAACAGAGTCACTGAAGAAGAAAATAATTCCAGAAATCTCGGGCTAGATGTTAGACAGGCCTCAAAGAGAGAAGAATACTGATATGACAATTTTTATTTTTTATCGAGACATCAAAATTAAACTTTATCAAATGGATTCATAAATTGTTGTTGATATGTAAGATTACTGTTTGATGGATATGGAATTTCTTAGCGATAAAACCATGGAAAAATGATATTACAAATGAGAACTCTAAGTTGATGTTCAAAAGATTCTTGAGTTTCTGATTGACATTATGTATACAGTTCATGGAGATCAATTCTTCCAACAATCTGGCGAAATGTTGTTTGAAATATAAAAGCCTCAGCTAACGCCTCGGCTTTTATCTTTCAAACAACATTTCCCGACTTTGGAGGTTATTCTGCAACATTCACGAAAACGCGGACTTTCTGTGTTGTTTCTTCGGTCCAGAATGAACTTTACCCGAGGTTTTCTGCCAACGTATACAACAAAATGACTGATTACATAAAAATAGTCGATCTTCTAAATGGCACGCGCAAGAAAAGTTAAAGACACAAGGCTGTGAAAACAATTTCGGGTGATATTGTATTCAATTGAAATTGATATTTAATATTTTCTTCGTCATTTTGAAGTTTTGTATATTTTGCTATTTGCATTTTATTGTACCACCGCTTGAAAAGTGGGAAGGAATATAGTGATTTGGATGTCCGTCTGTTCGTCTGTCCATCAAGTCTGTCCGTCCGTCTGTTAAACTCTGGGGTACCCATTTTTTATCCGCAATTCCTATACCACTGAAATTTGATGAAACTTTCACAAAATTATTTGTTACTTTTACCATTGTGTACCTCGTATTTTACTTTTTGATCGGAAGCATATTTCGGGTTTTCCATTGCAAAACAATGACATTGCTTTTTTTATGAAGATTGTTGAACGTTTATGAATATTGAAGGATACCCATCTCTTATCCGTAATTCCTCGTTTTGAACAAATGAAAACAACTGGTGACTCCACGGAGGATTAAGCATTTCCTGACGACCAGTCCTTGTCAAATTCAGTAAAAAACAAAAACAAAAGTGGTCTCACAATTTGTATGAAGGACGCTGGTCAATGTTCAACTTTACGACAGATGTATTTGCATAAAATTTCCTTGTAGGCGAAATGCAAACTTTAAACGAAATGGGCCGGATACCTTAAAAAGGTATTTTTAGAGACAAGCAATATTTAATGTTTCACTCAAGCGCAGATAAATCTTCAGTTTGATAATCCACGCTGTATACTACGCCAGGTCGTGATTAGAACAAAAATGGAACTCCGCAAGTTTGAGTTCGGTACTGCTATGAAAAAGGAGTGTTTTCATTTTGATGAGGGATATACGTTTATCAATCATGGGTCTTGTGGAGTTGTACCTACAAAAATCAGAAATAAACAAAAACAGTAAGGTTTTCTATTAATTTTAAGTACAAGGGTGAAAAGGACGAGTTACAACTTCAATAAGATGTATGGATACTTAAAAAAAACTTTGTAATATTTTAGGCAGTAATTTTCATCTGTCATAGAATTTAAAGTGGTGTTGCATAAAATAAAAATCTAATAAACGTGCTTTCAGCATTGCTCCCACACATTTTTTTCCTTGAATAATCTAATACATGTTTGATACCGGGTATTTGTTATCAATATGTCTAGTGTACAGAGGTCATATTGTAGGTCAAGTTTAACATGAAAATAAACGTTGACGAAAACGCACTGGCTACAAAATTGACCATTTCGAAAAGAAAATATCTTGACTATAAATGAAAGCCTACATGTACCTGCTTTGACATCTGTATATCCAGCATTAGATTAAACATTACAGATATGTTCCAGTTTTTATATGTAAACTCCTCATAGATAGTTAATTACATTATCTTCTAAATATTTCGTTATGTTTACTTTTATCAATTAACATGTTAAATGTGTTGAACCAAAATTATTGTCTTCATCATCAGTGTCTCATATGGAATTCACATACATGTTAGTGTAACGGTATGTGGGACATTAATGTTTTTTCCTCGAGTAAATATTACAAATTAAGTTAAAAAAAAAATTATCGCATGCAGCTTGATGTATACTAAAAGATGATTCCTTATAGTAAATGGTGTACAGACGAAAGAGTGGGGGAGGTTATATTCTTTCACACGTATCTAAGATCCTTATTTACGAGGAAAGTAAATAAATGTTTCACTCGTTCAGCAAGATTGCTAATCTATGCTAATCCACGCCGTACACTGCGCCAGCTTGTGTCAGAACAAAAATGGAACGCCGCAAGGTTGAGTTCGGGGCTGTGATAAAAAGGGAATGTTTTCATTTTGAGGAGGGATGTACGTTTATCAATCATGGGTCTTATGGAGTTGTACCTACAAAAATCAGGGATAAACAAAATCAGTAAGGTTTCGTATTGATTTCTTGCAAATAAAAACTTAACAGCTGTGAGCTGCAATTATATATAGATGTTTTAAAAAGCCTTTCATATAAAATTTATATTTTTACATTCCAGGTGGAAATTTTATCTGTCAAGTACCGGTAATTTAAGTGGTGACACATTGATTAAAACATTTAGTCAACATGCTATAGTATTAATGATACATTTTAATTCATAAGATTTTTTTTGAAATGATATTTATTATTGCTGTGTCCAGTCAAATTTGGGTCAGTAAACATGTACGAGAACCCAACGGTTGCAAAAATGACAACGTTTATTATCAATACCGAGACTATTAAAGATAGAACATAATTTTTATTTGAATCTAGACCAATGTCGGATTGTATGGAAACAAATACGTGGTTTTGACATGTTATAATCAAATATCATAAAGACAAGGCTTGGTTGTTGTTTTTTTTTAAATAAGTCGAAAATAAATGCATTAGACAATAATTGTACGAGGGTTGTCCCAAAAAGTCGTAGACAATGTTTTTAATTTTTTAAGGTCTTCAATCCCTAATGGGAAGAAATTCAATGAAACTGAAGACATAACAGATATGTAGGCATTGAATACTCAGTTTATTTTGACATACTTCCCATTTATTACTATAAGTATGTTTAGTGGGATGTGTCCTAATTCATAACCTTGAATTTTCGTTAGAGTTATCTCCCCTTTTTTAATTAATAAAAAAAAATCAATTAAAAAAAATTTAGCTGGTAAAAAATATGTTTTCAATTATCATTCTATTTACAATATTTCAATGCATCTTTCCACCACAGGATTTATTGATATTCCAATTATTTGAATTTTTATTTTGAAAAAACGCTTTTTCCCATAGACTTCAATGCAATCTTTGTTAATTAACTATTTTAATCAATGAACTTTTTGAAAATGCAATCCTTTTCCACTATAAAATGCTTTAATATAATAAATTTTGACAGACATTTAAGGGTAGAGAATTTGGTACCATTAGGGATTGAAATCCTTAAACATGCAACCAATACTTCCCAAATTTTGCATAGACACAATATAGTTAATGTTCTTTAAAATTGTGAATGTTTAAATACATATCTTTTATATTAATAATATTAGGACGTTTTATATGAAGGCCGATAAGGCCTGTCGGCGCACGGACAAAATTCGGAATAATTTACGCATATAACTATTACATTTCCTTTTATTTCTTTAGTACTATGTAACACATTGAACTCAAATTTAAATCACTGAAACCAGAATCAAAATTTTAATAATATGTCAAAATTTCATATAAATATCATTAGAAACAGACGATTGATGTCATAATTTTCATAGTATCTTTGAAATTGAGTTCGATGAAAATGACGTCGTCATACGCGTAACCGGCGCACGGAGATGTAATAAATTCTGTTAGATATGGTTAATATATATCAGAAACGGGAAAAAAGAGTACAGAAGTGACATTACACACTAGATTTTAGTAAAGAAGTTATTTTTAAATTGCACAATATTCAATGAGAGTTTGTCTTCTCTGCCGAAAATAGTTAATTACGGCATGTAAGCAGTAGAATACTGTTTGTTAAACGCAGACAATTAGGACAATCTGGACCGCGAACGACGTCAAACAATATGTATTCTCTGCTGCCTAAAATGTTAGGCGATTTTTCGACTAAATTTCGACTGAAATTTGAATCTGCTTTAAAAAAAACAAGTAAAAAAACAAACGGACAGTAGTGAATTTATTCCCTTTATCAAGAGTGGTCTTTCCCTTAAAAAAAATATTGAATGTAAATACCCGCGAGTGAAGCAGACAAAGAGATCATGACGTTATAAGAGACGTAATTTACGCCTGCTTTCGTGCGCCGGTGTACACTTATATTCTTTCTTTATTTTTTCATAATTTTCTTATAAGATTTAATATCATCATGAAACTTGAAGTGCATAGTTATAAAATGTTACTCTTTGCTATAACATGGAAAGAAATTTAATTAAGCAAAGAGAAACAAAACTTTTTTCCCTGTCTACGACTTTTTGGGACAATCCGACATGACGTCCACAGTGTTACATGATGTGGTGTGATGAAAAATGTATTAGAATAAATAATTCAAAATATTTCAAATTAATTGGAATTTAAAAATTATTTCAGTTTTATTTTTACCTCAATGAGACCCTTTATAGATTACTAGATGACATGAATGATAACCCAGACGTGTTCTACAGGCGAACGCTCATTCAACTGTTCGGTGCCTCTATAGATGCCGCTTCAAAGTTTCTAGGGGCGGATCCAAAGAACTTGGTGTTTGTACAAAATGCCACAACAGGTATTAGAGAAATTACTGTTTAGTTTGTAGGGTATGCAAGGGAATAAATGATAGTTGGAAACGGGGGATAATTTGCATAAAAAGCGAAACCCGCCATTCATAAGTTATCCAACTATCAAAATTGTAAATATAAATTTTAAATTCTATCTAATAGATTTAAAATAACTCACGTGTCAATTTCAATAGTCCCCGCCCACTGACAGCAGACAGAAAGACAGCAGCATGATTTACATGCATATTAGGCCTCTATTAGCTCGTGACTTTAACGTTGCAAAATTTACATTCCGGTAGAATTGTATATAAATCAACTCACCGAAATTTAAAAGAAACATTCAGAAATGTAAATATTGACAACTTACAAAGAATGTATTTCGTGCACATAAAATCGAAATTCAAAGAAACATTTCCTTGTCATATTTTGAACAATAATGTCATTTTTATCCTTTTCATTCTAGGCGTAAACAGCGTCCTGAAAGCATTCCCTTGGCAGAAAGGTGACGAGATTTTGGCGACCGTTTATACTTACAAAGCTGTCGAATATGCTTGTCGAAAGGCAGCCGAGTTTTCAACAGGTATATCCTAATCCATACAAAGACCAGACTGCGTTGAACATTTTATCTAATTTCTTATTTCATATAAAACTTTTCCGTATATGTTACCAACAAACTAAAGAGTATTCATCATTTTGTGATTAACTATACTGCCCATCACAATGTATTAAATCTGGTGTTAAAACACAAAACTTCCATCCCTAGAAGACTTCCTCCAGAGTGCGAAAAATCATATTGTCTTTAAGTATCATGTTTTTTTTTGTTTTTTTTTTTACAAAATGTGTTGACAAACCTGAACTCTATAACATTTACATAGTTTTTGCGCTGTAACCTACATCCTTTTGTGAAAAATTTTCTTTATTTTCGGCCATGGTGTTAGAACGTTTTCGCACATTAGGTTTTATGCTTGTCTTTTACCCTTTAATATATATTTACAATGTAAAAGGTGTAGATAACGTTCTGTTAACGAAGAGTTATCGATCTCAATCGAACTTTCCGTATTTAATTCAGTATCAGAAACGACGACCTATCAATTGGTTGCAACAAGTCAAGTAAAATACGATCCAAATATAAGTTATATTTGCCAACTAGGTCATCATAGTGACCGCAAAATTTAATACGAAATGCCAACTTCAAACCAAATTTTTTAAATCAATGTCACCTCAACTTATAAGTAAATAGCTTGCCTAACTTTAAAAATTGAACGTACTTAGAGCAGGCTATTTATTAGCAAATATTTACATCCATTGAATAATTTCTCCTTTATTTCTTAAGAAAACCCATTGCGTTAATCACTGCATGAACTACATTAGGCATGTCGCCTGTACAGATTTCTTGATCAGTGGCTGTTCCATCAATGAAACGTATAAAGACGTTCGCATCATTAATACAATAATTAAACTTTTTTTCTGCAACAGCTGCTTCCGTTAATTCCAGTAATAACAAACAAAGAAAGCATTTATTGTTTAAATAAACAAAACAAACAGGTGATAGTGAAATATTACTTTATAGGTGAAGTTTACGATAAAAAAGTTTAAGTATACAATCGTGTAATAATTTTTGTTATTCATTAAATTGGACATTTCTGTTTTCTTCATAGGAGGACACATTCATCAGTTTGATATACGCTTCCCGATCAACGACGAATCAGAAGTTGTTGACAGTATGACATCATTTCTGGACAAGCATCCTAGAATCAGACTTGTAGTATTGGGTAATAACTCAATGAAATATCAAATGGTATCACGTAAAACCCTAAGTTTATAAAACTTCCTCAATTTATCTCATGATAAAATTAAGTCTACTATATTCCAACATAAGAGCATCATCTTACTATTTTTTAGACCATATTACAAGTCCTACAGCTCTAGTGTTCCCGATAAAGAAAATGATAGCGGAATGTAGGAAGCGAGGGGTAATGGTGCTGATAGACGGTGCGCATGCACCGGGACAAGTTGCGATAAATTTAGAAGAACTTGATCCAGACTTTTACACTGGAAACTTTCATAAGTGGATGTTTACACCACGAGGATGTGCCTTTCTTTGGATTCGTAAGGAACACCATGATTGGTGCACTCCTCTTGTGACGTCACACATGTACAAAAAGGGTATTCAGTTTGAATACTGTATTCAAGGGACACGAGATGACATACCGTACTTCTGTGTACCAGAAGCTATTCAGTTTTACAAAGACATTGGAGGAATGGTGAGTTACATTTAAAATCACTATCTTTCGACAGGGGATGCTTTCTCTCCTTATCATACCAGGAATTTCCAAGGAACCTCTTCACAGTTTTGTTTGTAGATTTCTTGAGTCTGATTGCTGTTCGTTATCTTCAACCTTTTTTAATTGATTAATTAATTACTTAATTAGACATTATTCAAATAAAACAGTATTCTTGCAGCCGTGTTTTTTTAAGAAAAAAGATACATATTTTAACATTTATTATCTAGGAAAAATTAAACAAGTATACAAGTGACCTATTGGACAAAGCCAGTGAGTTGGTAGCAGAGAGACTGGGTACAGAGGTACTGCAGATCCCGAAATCAATGGAGGCTCCAGGCATGAGACTTGTATTGTTACCAGAATACGAGGGCTATGACAAGACATGGGTAAGATATATTAACTGTAATAAAACTTGTATTGCTACTGGAATATGAATATGAAGGCTATGAGAAAACTTAGGTTGTAAGATATACGAAAATTTTACCTATACATCTTAAAGTGAAATCTTGTGAGGCTTTAACATAGCATAATTTAAGAAATTGTATATAACAGTACTTTCTAACATGTATAAACATATCTTGAGTGTATTATATTATTATAACAAATTATAATTTCCATGCGCAAAGCAACTTTTCCTCCCTGTCTATTCCTTTTTCTTTTATCTAAACAGTTATGTGCTTTACGAAGCGCATGGTCTTGATCAAATTTAATGGAAAATTTCTGAAAATTATGTGTTGATATCAGATTTTTTGTTAAAAATGTTTTTTTTTAAATTTAATTTTAGGAGGGATCAGAGAAACTCTACATGGATATTATGAATCAACATAAAATAAACTGTGTTATTTATCCAGTCCAAAATGAACTTTACCTGAGACTTTCTGCCAATATTTACAACGAAATGGCGGATTACATAAATATAGTCGATCTTCTTCGAAAACTACCCAAGAAAAGTTAACAGTATTGAGCAATGGACGAGTATATTAAATGTCCATTGTTCAGCTCGGTGCCTGTAAACTATAATACCTAGGGAGGAAAGCATTTCTATATTCCTAATTATCCCGGATATATTTTTTTTGTTTACTTCATACTTGGCCAGAGTTGTGTATGCTCCTTGTTTCTCAGGGATAGTGATGGGACCTTTAAGTCGGGAACTTGGTGGCGCACATCTTGTCCCGTGTTCCCCTCCGTGTACTAAGCCGAGTGTCTAAGCTTGATCTTTTTTCAGATCAAGTATCCTACTTCAATCTCTTAAGTCGGGAATACTTTCCACTGATGCTAAATATTATAAAACATGTATCAACCCGTTCCTGCAGTTTTGGAGATGGTAATCTGACTGAACATGTCTGACGATAGTCCTGATTTTTTTGACAATTAAAATAATAATTATTTTTCAAAAATCAATATATCAAAATCTTTGAAAAATATAATTTCAAACCTAAGACACAAAAATAAAGGTAGTCGTTCTTTCTTTGCTAAGTGTCAGGCACTAGAAGTGATAGAAATAAGGTTTTGGAGGAGACCTTAAAAACCAAGCTCATGTGTCACGGTTGGCGTTGGCACGGTAAGAACCCTCAGTGCTCTATTACCCAGTGTGCTGAGTATAGGCCTAAATTTGAAGCCCTTTACCTGCATATTGTGTTGCCCTATGCGTGTTAAAAACTCTCAAATAGGATGAAAATATGTTGAATAAAATTACCAATCAACTTTTCTTACGTCATTATTTTTATTTTATGCAGCAAAAAATCAGTATCACCACATAATGGGTTTATGTCTTCCATTTGAATCGATATGCTAAAGTGTGTTATACCTGCGATTATTTTCTGAAACAAGCAGGATTATTACAACTAATAAGTTGATGATACACTATTTTCCACAATCTCATTTAAAGAAAATAAATTTCGAAAATTTTCTGGTCAAGGCGAGCTATTGCGCATTGGTTGATGTTGCAAGGATTTCAATAACTTCGTTTTAAGTCAGCATTCTGTAAATTCTATCATCGTTGTTTTAATGTTCTTATTATACCCCAAGCTTGAAACGACTACATGTATGACCACTTAGTAGTCATAACTAAATTTACTAAATTAAAACGACAATGACCACCCAGTCCTCTTTAGAAGAACTTTAGTTTCAGGGAAATAGATTCAGGATTATCCGATAAGAAAGATTTCTATTTCAAATGGTATTTTTCCTGATATTCCTTTTGAGTCCAGTCACTTCGATATGTCATGCCTCACTAAATAGGAACTTACCTGTCATTTTTATTTACATACAAAGATGTTAAAAACAATTTATCAAGGTGAGATTAATTTACATTTGGAAAAACCAAGATAAGTAGTAGTTAACTGCGCATAATTCAAAAATAAGTGTTAAATATTTATATGTATGTAGTCATGATACTTTTTTCAGCAATACAGGTATAAAATCAACCAGCAATTGAATAAGGTTTAAAGAAAAGTGATTTACACGTCGACAGAAAGAAAACAGTTTATATTTTTAGACTAGAGAATTGTACATGTACTTAATCAGAATTGACCGGTATGTTGGATACTCGAGTTCCTGTCTATGCTATACCAGTTGCCTTGTTTTCCTGGATAGTTGCCCTTTTAACACCGGGATGGATAATTTACCAAAAACTGAACGGTATTTAAGTTATATTTAATTTACTTTCAAATAATTCAAAATACTTTTTTATGTATTGTAAACATTAAAAAAACAATTTTAATCGTAAATTTAAATCACATTAAGATTAGAATTAGAAGCTATTGGTTACAAATGCATAAAATGAATCTATCACAACACTCCGTCAATCTTGGCACGTCAAACATTGCAATTTTCCATTTGTATTGCGATTGTAAGCATGTTTTTGGTGTCCAGGCTGTTTCTCGGAGATGGCTGGGATAATATTCCTGAAACTTTCCTCAAAGGAGGGATGCAGTGGTTGTAGTTATCGTTGGTTGAAGTTGTGCCATGTGGTCATTCAGTTTCAAAATGGCTACCGTTGCCATGAAAACCTGCAAAAAGCGTTGAATTTTGTCCGTGAGTGTTCTCTCTTAAACATTCGTGGTAAAACTTTTTTATTTTATTGATTAGTAGAACTTTGTAGATGCGTTATTCGCATTTAAAATTTTGAAATAATCGATTATTGTCATGGATAGCAGAGGAAAGTTAAACTTCTTAAATTTTGATTTTTAAACCAAAGTACTGAAAGTACTGATAGGAGTTGATGGTTGTATTTGCGTATATTAAGATATATTAAAATTAATATTAAGGTAAAAGAGGAGCGCTGGCAGATTGTAAATGAATAATATGTCCTTTGAAATGTTGTCAAAGGAAATAAATAATTTGATCTTGACTGGTGGTACCTTAGCACTCTCCCCCCTCAAGAAATGGAATGTTTGGGTTCGAGGAGATTTTCTTTTTCTTCTTGTCTCTCGTCATCTTAGACATAAATATTCTTTCCTGCAAGAGCACGGAAATAAATAATCTAAATCGACCAGATTTGCCAGCCCCCCCCCCCCGAAGTACCTTCGCATAAAAGCAAATACGTTTGAGGAGCCAGTTCACCCGAAAAATGTCTCGCTTGTTTGACCACAATACTATAGAAAGACTTAAACTTGATCAATGAAATCCTTTGTAAGCGAAAATATATATATAGAAAAAGTCCCTTAGATACAATACAAATGAAAAAAATTGTTGAATACAAATACGAAATTAATCGATAGAATAATTAATTAATCAATAGAGATAGGAAATAATCATTATATAAACAAATCAAATGGAAAATTATTCAAAACAAATAATTTGACGACTCTGGGGGTGTCTTGAAAAGGCTGACATAAGTCGGCCAATAACTCTTTGAGCAATAAGCCCGGCTAACTAGAGAGTCTGCAATTGCAAGCAATAGCGTATGTCGCCACGAACTGTTCCCCTATTTCCATGGCAACTATTGATAATTTCGGACAAGACTTTCATTTATTGTTTCACTAAAACAATACCCATTAGCTAAGCTTGGACAACCATCAATTCGCATCAGTACTTTCAGTACTTTGATTTAAAATTCAAAGTTAAATGTTTTCACTTTCGCCTGGTTTCCACGGCAATAATCGATTATTTCAAAATTTTAAATGCGAATCGCACAACTACAATTACTATTCCCTAAAATAAAAAAAGTTTTATGACGAATGTTCAAGGGACCAGAGAGAACACTCGTGGACAAAATTCCTCCCTTTGTGCAGGTTTCCATGGCAACAATAGCCATTTGAAACTGAATTACCACACAAACAACAACAACCAGTGGTCGTCCTTTGAGGAAAGTTTAAGGAATATTGTCCCAGCCATCTCCGAGAAACAGCCTGGACAACAAATTCATGCGTACAATCGCAATATGTCGCCCGACTTCGCTCGGGGCGACATAATAAAAATTATACCATACAAATGGAAAATGATACAATATAGATATTGCAACGTTTGACATGCCAAATACTGTATGATGACTGTATATCATGTATTATAATGAAGATAATAAAATCGGAATTAATAATGACATACTTCATTTGAGTCTATTTTATGGATCAACAGAAAATAACTATCAAAGTATCTTTTATACTGTATCCTGTTCACGGGAAACCGCCTGCCTGTCAACCTTTTAGTTTAGTTTGCGTAAGTATCTCTCTCTCTCTCTCTCAGGGTGTGTGTGTGTGGGGGGGGGTGGATATGTTTGCGTGCAGGTACTCGTGGGGGGGATTAATGATACGAGTGCAATCTTTCCTCATTTTGGCAATGTTTACTGTTTCTTCAACATGAAAACGGAACTTACATTTTTAATAGAAAGAGAAGCTATTGAGTTTTTATTGAAATTTTTTTTCTAGCCCTCCTTGATATTCATTTTGCCAGCATACTCTCTCTTCTTCTGTGCGGGGTCGGCTGTCGGATTCTTTGGGCTTCCGTCAAAAAATGGCGTTCAAACCCCAAAAAGGCTGTCATAGGGGGAGTGTTAGTTCTAATTGCAGGTCAGAATACTGTGCTAAAATGTCTTCGTCAAATAGTTGACATTAACGACTTTTTTTCAGCTAAAGAAGAACGAAATATAATTCATTCTATGAGTAAGTGTACAATACTGTATATATTTACAAATATATCATTGTACAGCTACTTTCGAACACGCGACTGCTGTGTGGCTCAACATGATCGCTTTGGTGATGGTTCTGTTATGGTGTGGGGAGGCATTTCTATTCAGGGGTCCACATCATCAGAAATGGTGTATTGACCGGTGTCAGATACAGAGATGAGATCATTCAGCCAATTGTGAGAACATTTGCTGGGGCAATAGGAAGGCAATTCATTTTGATGGATGAAAACGCCAGGCTACACAGAGCAAACATCGTAAACCAGTGCCTTGAGGCAGAGACTATCGAGAGAATGTAGTAACCTTCGAAGTCACCAGACCTCAGTCCTATTGAATATGCCTGGGATGTTCTTCAGAGGCAAATTCAGCAGCGGTACCCTGCCCCATGCAACACCAATGAACTTGAAGTTGCTCTGTTAGAGGAATGGGATCGGATACCTCAAAGGACCATCCGTTCACTAATTCGAAGTTTCCCCAGGCGATGCAGTGCTGTTATTCAGGCAAGGGTAGGCCACACCAAGTATTGAGAGTTGTCAGGATAATTGTCAGTCTTTAATTAAACAAATTATGCAATTACTGTATATGAAAATTCACATTAGAAATAAGGGTATCCATCTTGTTAATCTTGTTCTTCTGTCCAAGTGAACATTTACCATTACTTTTTTGTCAAATGTGTTATAACTTTACAGAGGTAATTATGTATTTTGATTAAATATACCTTTTCGATGTAGAAATTATAAATGCAGGTTTTCATAATCCTTAACTTTCTTTGTTGAGTATATATACTGAAGACCTTTTACATTTAGCGATGTATTTTCTATATCACCTTTTGTAGAAAAGAACTAAAAGCCGCTAAATCAAGAAAATATCAAGAGTATATTTATTTCCAAGACAAAAAGGCCAAAAAAAATATCCCCCAAAATATAAATACACTGTAAACAAATTCAAAAGTAGCAATTATTTGACCAAAAGGTGAGTTGTATGCGGGTTTTTTTTTCAGAGGAAACTAGGATGGTTAAAACCAGAGCTCTTCCTGTTGCTTTACTGCTTGGTTTGTTGTTCAAGATCGTTGCATTTGCAACACCGGGTTGGATAATGTACGAGGTAATGGTCATAAATATATAATGATAAATGGCACTAATGAAAAATGCATTTCCTACCAATTAAATAGAAAAATAATTGTATTTGTTATTACAGGAAACACATAGTACAACTTGGATTGGAATATTCTACTCAAGGACTTATGAAGGAGACAATAGTCGGACGACATCTTTTCTTGACAGATCACGTGATGGTTCTCCCCTTCTCTTTCGTTTGTTATATACAAAAAATATAATATATTTGAAATATTTTTATACAAAATACTTTAAAGTTGTTATTATAAATGTACATGTATATAATTAAATTAAATTTTATATTTTCAGAATTTGGTATTATCGGTCTTCAGATTAACTGTGTCATTAATGTTGTGTTATCCGGGGCCGGCATTCTGGTCTTCATTTTGAACAGCAAGAGAGTATCTAAGCACGTAATGGTTAAGCCTGTAGCATATATATCAAGTGGAATCTTTCTGTGTGTAGGAGGTTTGCATTTTTTTTCTTAGATTCAATTGTATTTCAAAAATTTAAAATCAAAGGAATTTTGGATTGTTATATGAAATAACAATATTTAAAATGTTAATTTCTTTAATGGATATACCCGTGAAACACAACATATGAACAATAGAAATTTTTATTCATATATCGACTGTACATGATCGGGAGGCGAGGATTCAATTTTGGTTTGGTGCGCATCGTCAGAACTAAAGCGTAAACATTTGAAACAAATGTTCCTTCACCAAGCGCTCGGCACCAGAACGGCCAAAAGTTAACTTAAAGTGTCTTTGGATCCTTCAAATGAGACATTAAAACTTAAACCATATGTCTTGGGTGACCATAGCATGATGAATAACCCTCACTGCTCAATGGTTGGGAGTGCTAAGTATTGTTCTGCGATCGAAGTACTTTTATCCGTAGAGGTACTCCAGCATGCTAGAGGTTCACGGCGAGATACTTTTGACTTGGCGCCGCGTAACCTTGGGCATCCATTGTAAAAATTCTCGCCGCTGAAACCCCAAGTGGAAAAAAATATTTGATTGAAAGATAAGGCTTTGTATATTAACGAATGGCACGAAACAATAAAATACTCACTTTTTACGATAAAACTTACGCATAAAACATCGTTAATCTCTCGTATTAGCAATAAATCCATTATTTTTAAAAATCGATGCAGAAATTGAAACAATTCGTCTTTTTAAAATTCGGGAATGGAGTCTAAAAAATCTGACAAACGAAACTAGTTTAACGCAACGAAAATTTCGTTTTCTGACTAGCAATACTCAAAATTAATGTCATTCAAATCGAAAGTACTTCTGGTGACAAATTGGAATAATGACAATTTTCATTAATGAACAATAACGCACACTGAATAAAATGTATTTAATTATTTCTTGTGACTTTCATACCTCATGCAAACACGTAGATACCTGAAAATTACTTGTTAACAGTTTATTTCACACATAATATGTTCCGCCCAAATTCTGGGGCGGAACGAGCTCGTTCGAAAATGGCCTTCGGATGTAAGAGTCCGAGGTATATAAGGAGCATGGGGACGTTAACCGAGGCTCTTACTTGTAGTATCTGTAGAGGTTGACGTCTCTTTACGAGTAAAAATCCCTATAAAACAAAATACAATTAAACATTTGTAGACTCGATATGTCCCAGTGAATTTCAAATAAAAGACACTGTATATCGAGTCTGCCAAATTTGTTTCAAATACATTTTGAAGTCGATATAACGTACAAGAGGCGATAGGACCAATTAATTAAGAACTAAATGATATGGCATATGAGATGACATGTATATGTAAAAAAAAATATCCCTATCACTTGTATATGTTCTTAATCATTATGAATCCTATGATTTACAAAAGAGCTACTGAAAATTATGTTCTAAGTACGACCTATTTTTTAAAAAAAACTGATGTAGCTACCCACAAATTTGTTGAGGACACAAGGATTTATGAAATCATGAATTTATGATTTAGATTTATGAAATTTTTGAAATCTGTTCGTTATCTTTCCTCTTTTACAATTCAAACATGACCCTATTTTAATTATTAATTTACAGTTACTTTGGAGTTTGCCCTGCTTCTTCGTTTTATTGGAATGTGTATACTGATATTTCATCGGTCTTTATGGTTTCCATATTCTTTTGTCCTTGCCTGCGTGTCCTTTGCTTTGCATCTTTATTCCCTTGTGGTAATTCTTATTCGCTATAAAAGAGGCAACGAGGAAGGAAATAATGACAACCAGATGAAGGAAAATCCAGGTTGTATGGGAATTCACCAAGATGTGCTTACAGACAATGCAGATGTGATAGCAGACAACAGACTGGATATGATGACAGATAATGATGATATGACGAAGTGGTAACTACCGAAGCGTACTGCTGCCAATTGAAAAAAATCTAAGACGTATGTACGACTTATTATCTAGTTTTCATTTACCAGATCTTGACTTGTGGACTATATCTCATCTAATGAAATTATACAACTTATTGTGATAACTTGTTAATAGTTACTGTTTGCGATTATCGAGAGGGAATGAAAAAATCCCTTTAAAAAATCAGGTTTCAGTTTTCAACTAAAGAGTACAATATCTTGATAAATGTGTCTGATTCAAAGATGTATTGAAGATTGTGTGTAAATTTTGCGATGTATATCATGAAATGATGTGCATTCCTTTTCATAATTATATGCTTATTATACATGTCTATTGAATGTTTTTAATGGATGGTGTTTGGTTACTATATCTCTATCAAATATGATCTTTTAAAATAGAAAACATACAATTTTTTATAAATATTCACATTGTAATTCTGAAAGATACCCTAAACAGACAATTTATGATTAAATCCTGTGTAAGTCCATAAAGCTCAACAAAGCAGCATTGGTAAAAAACTATTTCTCGTTAGTTTGCGGGGAAAGGTAAATACATAAATCACTTTTTGTAATCATTTGGGTATGTTCTTCATCATACATGTATTTAAATTAGAATACATAGATAAAATATTACAATTCATTTGCCTATATCTTTTAATGTGGACTTATCAAAGTATCTCGTTCTCACGACATAATAACTCGTAAGTACGACTTCATATGTCGTACGTACGACAAACTATCTCGTTTGCACCACTCAGTATGGTAGTTAAACGCTTCTGTAGGTAATAGATGTCCCAGGAGTACTATGATATATGAAAGAATTTTGATAATTCATATAAAGATTTTAAAATTTAACTTTAATGATAAAGCAATATATTAAGTATTTTGGACTCAAGTTTGGTTCCCAGTAAAGTCAAGGTACAACAGGGAATCATGTGTTTCATAAGGTTTTATGTAGAAACAAATCTTGGCCACAAAACAACACATTAATATCAAAAGCATAACAAATTTTAGAGTTCTGTATTACGTTTGCTTACAATATTTTGGTTTTATTGGATTGATGAGTTTGATTCATGTTCATTACTTCATGTTTCATTCAAAGTTAATTAGTGTTAGTTTTGTTAATTTATATACATATTTTGCTTTGTGCTTTGCTTTAATATGTTGTTAGAGTTGGAGGTTGGAGAACGAGGAAACAAACTCAAATCTTCAAAATGAATTCGTACAGTGAAAATAATCGAAACTAATCTACTCTAGAACATGTACAATAGCACAATGTTTATTAACAATATTTAATTTTGAATTGGTTTTATTTTCATAACATTACATCAACGATGTTGCCCCCAAATATCTCCTTGGAGATGAAGACGGGGAAAATCTTTTTTTTTTATCAAAACCGATGAAGAACAACTAAATTTAACATGGGTTTAAAATCTCTTGTCATTAGAATATATATCTACCAATGTTTCGTACAAATTAAATGTCATTTGATTTTAATTATGTATGATGAAGTAAACTTTAATTAAAAATAAATACATGTAAAAATGCTATATTGAAAGCTCCAGCAGTACTGAAAATGGTGGCGCATGGACCCAGAGTAGGCAGGACTCTTTCTGAGGATTTGTGAACTGTAACTCATTTAATTTAAGGGCTGCTGTAGTTGCAATCATGGTGTTTCAAAATTGTATTAAACAGCAATGTCAATACATGTATATCAAAGTAAATGTTAAGTTTTGGCCATTAATAATTGTAAAAACCTTTTATTAACCAATCTTCTTAAAAATGTTTCTTTTTAGCATACTATTACCCATCTACAATTATCTGAGATCAGCTGGGAAAATATACAAAATTCTACCACAAAAGGACCATTTAAGTACAAGAAGAAGCCGTTCTTCGTTACAGTAGACGCTATGATTTTCTAAAAAAAAATCAGAGCGACAAGAACTGTTTAAGGTTCTTCTCTATATTTAAATAAAATATGTTCAGGAGAAAGTAGACAGATAAGGGAAAGCAAGTGGAATCACTAATATTCTGTCTTAAAGAAGAATGCCAAATCACCTCCTTTAAGACTGAATGGAGGTGACATTTACATGTACAAGTATTTATTATTTTGAGTCTAACTTTCATAATTGCCTCCTCATCAGTTGTTATGAGTTAAAGCATTAAAACTATTATGATTGTGTTTTTCTTATGTGGATTTCTTTAGAAATAGTGTAAACTTTTGGCGAAATCAAATTCCTGACATAAGCTAGGTTATCTTCACACATCTGTTTCATATCTGGATATTTTACTTGAAAAAGACGTTAATCGTAATCTAACAACTGATCTTTATGATAAACCTGATGAATTTAAATTTACGATCATCAACTTCCCTTACTGGTGCAGCAATATACCTACATCACCTGAATACAGAAGCATTTAGAAATGAATGGGAAAGTTAAACCCCTACACCCCTATCCAAACTAAACAAGGTTTTTACCTTTGGGAAAGACGTTTTTTTAACTTGTAAACATTATCAAAATAGTATATACCGGTATGTAGGGACCCTAACCTCCTTTGTAAAAAATCCCTGCATCCGCACTTTCGACCTACTAGTATTACAGAAATGTTTTCTGTAGATATTTTTGAAATATGCTCTTGTTTATTGGAATTACGCTCTGCACTGACTCTTTTTAAACAGTCTTTAAACAATTCAGCTAAAGTTTATGATATATAGAGCGTAACATCATACACTAGGAAGAAGGATCCGTATTGAATGGAACAACTGTGGTATAATTGCTGTGTTAAAAAAAACCAATCCTGTACGTTCTTTTATTGAGGACATTTTGTTAAACAGGCCTGTGAGCTTTTTTGTCTGAACTGTCATATGTAAACCAAGTTTACTGGTAATCAATATACGGAATCCAAATATTCATGAACCGTCTGACCAATTCAGCTATTTTACAGAGGAGTTACGAAATACTGGTTTAAATCACCTGACTGACATAGTTGCATGTCACAAGGTGACGGTTACTCTTAATTTGACTGACATACCCACAGTCGTAGAGGAGTGCAGGTATTTATGTGTATATTTAGTATTTTAAGTAATTCATCATTTTAGAGAAATGCTTTTTAACTGAAATTACTTCTTTCATTTATAGGCACATGTTTTTTTTTATGAAATACTATTACTTGAAGTTATATTTCATCATTGAAAAGAGACTTTATTATGGATGAATGTCTTCCAAATACATGTAGTACAGTAAAACAAGCAACATACAACTGTAAAAAGAATACATATACAAGCGATGAGAGAAAAAGATACCGTTACTGAGTACATTGTTTATTTGAGAATTTTTTTAAATCAACTTTTCATAATCAATTTTGGCAGTGAACTTACACTTTATTGTGATTGTAATCAAGCCAACAGGTTCACTGCTTGGTTTACAGGAGATAAAAGACATTTCTTTAGGATACATGTAAGACTAATTTCGATTGTTTTACTCCCATTCCGCGAAGGGGGGGGGGAGTTACCATAAAATTTACAATTTTTATATCCTTTTCCTATAAATGCTTTACATATATGCAAAACTTGATTGAAATTTGTTATACATAAGTGATTCAAGACATGAAGTTGAAATTTTCGGAAGTTAACAACCGACTCACCGCGCACGACTACAGGCAAAAATGGATAGCAAAAATTCTTTGTGAAAGCTTTTGTGATTGAAACTCTTTTCCGTACCATAACTGGCTGGTTCAATATGTAGCGGTAAAGAGTTGTTTTCGGCGGATTCAGTTTGTAGCTATAATAAATTGTTTTCGACCAATAAATGTAGCGGTAATGATAGGTCGAAAATTTAAAGAAAAGAATGTAACCTTAACAAGTATACAATTTTTGAAGATGACGCGGTAATGTTGACATCCCGCCTGAAAAATTTGCATGAAAGAAATGGAGAAATAAACAATTATATTGTTAGCATAGTAAATAAAATGTTCCAATTGCACATGTGATCAGTGTAGTCTGCTTTATAGCAGCATAAAAAGTTGAGATTTTAAAACTTATGTAATGAAAATAACTGTACATAGAACATTACATGGGGGTCCCTAAAGGCTTTTAATAAAGCTGGTTAGATAAGGTCATATGTTAGAGAGAGATGGAAAGCGTGGGGGGAGGGGGTATTGGCAATAATTAAGTTTTAGGATATAAGATGTCAATTCTCAGTCTAGCCTTTACTTTTAGATTCTTTCGTTGGAGAAAAATGGCCCGAAACAAAGTGCTTGTTGCCGATTTATTCTCGGCTGCATTAGGTTTAGTTTTCTGTGGTATTGCCATTGTAACACCTGGCTTCTTCATTAATCAGGTAATCTATATCTTTTATGAAATATTACAATAAAGAGTGATTAGATCTCTATCTGTGTTTTGCAGAGTTAAGAAAATACAAATCTCTTTACATCTATTCTATTGTAGAATAAAAGAATGAGCATCTTTTACTTTAACTATAAAGAGACTGGATCTGACTCATGGTCAACAAAGACTTATCTAGTTTATGATAAGGAACACGATACGAATGGATTGAACCAGCTCTGTAAATTAATATCTTTCATTTCTCCCTTTCTTCTTCCTCTTATACCGTATAGCGGGTTATTTTAGTGGGAAGCTAATTTTGGTTTATTTTAGCGTTTTTATGACAGTTTGATAAAATTTTAATAGCCAAAATAGTCAGTACTCTTCTTAGAGTCTAGCACAGAGCTGAAACCCTCTGTCCGCTAAAATGAATTACGCCAAATAGTTCTCATACCTTTCAGTACACAAAACGCCAAATTTTACACCCGCCAAGAAAACCCACTATACGGTATTAGTAACTTCAGTGTGTATTCAAAATAAAATAAACATGCTAATTTGAGGAGCTTCGATTTTTGCAGCACTCAAAATCGGTACCATATTCTTCTTACGTATTACAGATAATTAAATATAAAAAATAAATATCAAAGTCCTTAGGAAAGAAAAATGTGTCGTTTTCAGCAATGATAGATGCGCAGTTGGAAAGCCTTATTACTGTTGTTCTTGGTGGAATCGGTTGGTTGATTCTATTGTCGAATACCATGAAAAAAGCGCCAATTCCAGTGATGTTTTTGACTGGTGGAATATTTCTACTAGTGGCAGGTAACAGTGCTTTGTCTTTCTGCTGAGTGTTTTAACTCCACAATTTCTAACACAAACACGCTCTTTGATAAAGTGGCGGGACATAAACTTAAAAATGCAACTTTCTTAAAGGGACATGGACACAGTTTCAGCTAAAAAGAATTCAGAATCATTTTTTTTCCATTTTTACAAATATTTAACTAAGGTCTTTTTAACGATCATCAAAAATTTGAACTTCAGTTGTCGACATACAAGACAGATTTAGAGCTCTAAACATTTACATGTACAATGATGAAAACATGGTCTGTGTCACGGGTTTTTTTTACATATACTGAAAAGAAAAAGAAACGCAGGGTAGCATAAATGTCGATAAGAATTTGACCGAAAATTACGAAAATTGGTCAGATGAGAAATTTAGTTACTATACATCAAAATCAGTATTCAGAATTACTCAACCTTAAAATTTATGACGTCACGTAGGAAAAATGCTAAAAAGCCCAAAACATGTGCAATTTGATAACGACGTGTTTGTCCACAAATCTTGTTGCATTATTTGATGCATATGAGGTATGCACATCGTTTTTCAATATTAAGAGACATTATGAATTTATTGCAATCTTGGCACAGTTTACGGAAGTTCAATGCCGTCTTGTTTTCGAATTGCCTAATAAATGAAAAAGGCAACAACGGTTTACTTAGCAGTCTCTTGTAAATTTTCCCCCATCAAACTTTTTAGCCGTTGTCAGAGAGTGTCTAGAGTGGATTTCAATAAACCGTGACGATGACGTTAACGCAAAACAGATCCATGTTATGAGCAGGTTATTCGTCCTGCCATCTCTTAATTCGCCACCTTACTACCACAAAGACAGCCATTTATAGTGAACACGATTATATTCCTTACATTCATACAAAATTTGAAAGAAAACAATTCCGCAATTTGTTTTTTTGAGCCAGTCAACTTACTGTTGCATTCCTCTCACCGGTGCATGCGCGCGCCGTTTGACTTATTTTTTTTGCGTGGTTACCCATGCTAAATATAGCCAGGGTTTGAAAGATAAACACTCTGATGAAATTCCATGCAAAGGAGAAATAAGACTGTGACAGATGCACGAGATGGACATTGAAGATAGTGAGAGTTTTCGATTTTCCCTTTTGGGGGATATCGTCATTTGAGCTTCAATAACTCATGAATAATTACACAAAATTATATGAGAATTTGGTTATATCTTTTTGAAAGATGATTTTAAAAGTTAGATAGGAAAACTAAAAAGTATTTTTCAAAAAAAATTTATTCACCTCAAAAGTTTACCCTGCGTTTCTTTTTCCTTTAACTTTATATTTATTTACCAATATATGTTCTTTCAATGCAGATTATTTCAATAAAGAAGTTATTTCTAAAATTGATTACTAGATTGAGTGATTTGCTAAATTTCATTTTGTTTTAATTATTATATTTCCGTATGTAAACAAGAACAAGGCTCGTGCCTTATTTACATTATGAAGAACTTTAAGTTCTGTATCTCCTTTGCTAATCAACAAATGTTTTTCATTTTTTTGCAAATTATTAATTGCCATTCTCTGTAACCACTTAAACTTCGCTGCCACGCATGGTCACCGATTTTGATGAAACTTCACCCATGCTTAGTACTTGACACCAGAAACAAATATCAAACAAAATTTCGTTGCTAAGTGTCTCGGTTGCTATGGCAACAGCTGGAAAAGTTTGAAAAATCGAAATTTTCAGCCACTTTAAATCCTGACTGTGGCTTAATAAAAACTAGAAAAAGCAAACAAACCATTCTAACAAAAACATGACACCTTGATGTCACTTATACTATGAAGAGACTTTTTAGAATATATCTCTAAGTAAATGGTAACCAAGGGTACATTTGGAATACATTTAAAATGCTGAAATATGCTGAAAAACACTCCATATTCACTAATGGTAGGTGTTACATGCTAAAACTCAATCATTGACTTCAGAAAAACAATGAAAATGTTTGACCTTAAGTATATAAGTATAAGCAATATTATTCTATAAATAACATTTATGGTTGCCATGGTAACACAGTGTAACCATGCAAAACCAGTAACTAAGATTGGGTTAATGCTACTGTCTTGAGGAAAAACATGAAAATTCAAGACTGGCAAATATGCATCCTTAGGACCTTGCAACACCAAAACAATAAGAAAAATTGGGTATAATTGCTACTTTGTAGTGTTACCATGGAAACAAAGTACCAGTGCTTAAAAGTGAATTTTTTTCCGCTGCATTAAGAATTAAATTGCCATTTAATCAAGAAACAAATTAAAGAGCTCAGCTGGAATAGTCTTATCTGTTAGAACTGAAGTTAAATATCATATATTGATAAAATTTGATGAATAAAACAACACTGTTGCTATGGTTACCAAGAAGGGAAAATGTTCGATTTTTTGAACTTTATATCAATATTAAACCCTGTGTGCCAACTTCTTGCATCCACTTAGAGATTGGATGATAGTCAAAATTAAAAGTCAAGTTAGCTGTTAATAAATATCAATCATAAAAGTTTTGGGAATCTACATTTAAGGGTACGTATCCAAGGAAACAAAATATTTTTCAGGTTTTTAAGCATATATTTTCTGCTTATTTCCATAGCAACGCTCTATTTAAAGAATTTAATCTGAATTTTTTGAAATGGGAAAACTTGGAGCACACCAACATCTTATAAAATTGATCATTAGTTATGAGGAAATGTGCTTTTTTTAAAAGATAGGATCATATTTAAACATACATAGTGTTACTTTGAAGGCTCTCTGCGGCATAAAAACCTTGGCAACCATTGCCAACCAAAATGAAATATCATATTTTTTCTTGGTATGTGTTTCAAGGCTCTTTTTTCTATTATTTGGTAACATTTCATCCTATAATTGCTTTTCATTTTTACGAGTATGACTTCATAAAATTCAATGAATATTTTTTTTACTTTTGAATACTTTGTTACCATAGTAACGTATGTAATAGTTGATTTACCAAACATGTTTATCATGCATTTGAGACATCTTACCTTCAACTTTTGGAAACAGTCATTAACAATTGTTTGCTTTGCCGCAAATGTTAACTATGGGGCTCTAAACATGTTAAAAAATGCCATTTTTCGAACTTTAAGACATGTTGCCATGGTAACTATAAAACATAGCAACCAATTTTTGCCTGATTTCAGTTCAGGGTATCAATGCCTTTTATCATAGAGAGTTTGAAGAAATTCTGAGACTATGCGTGCCACAACTCCTATATAAAATTTCAAATCATTACAGAGAATGGCTCTTAAATGATGCCTTAGTTGGGCATTGTAAACATAAAAATTGGTTGTCCATGTCACTTTTAAGTCAAAGACGTAGAAATATTATAATGCAGATTTGGACAACATTTCTGATTCAAACAAGGAGGATATTTTCTCTGATTAGGTTATGATGGAATGTCTTGAATCGGATTGCTAACATCATTTATATTTTATTCTTTATATTTTCAGCAGTATCAGAGTTTGCAGTCCTGGCCCGATTCATAGCCATTACTGCTAGCCACATTGCTTTAGTATCAAAACTCGAAAAAAGTTACAGTTACTTAGAGCTTTCGGATGTCGAGGTTCCGTACTCCCTTATTCTTGCTGGCTTTGGTATCATTATACCCCCCGCTTGAAAAGCGGGAGGGTATATAGTAATCGTTAATTCCGTCCGTCCGTCCGTCCGTCCGTCTATACGTCCGTCCGTCTGTCTGTCCGTCCGTCTGTTACGCTTTGGGGTACCCATCTCTTATCCGTAACTCCTCTCATACCACTGAATGAAATTTGATGAAACTTTCACAGAATCTTTATTACATATTGCCATTGTGCACCTCCTATTTTACTTTTTGATCCGACACATATTTTGGGTTTCCCGGCCACAGGAAAACATGGACTTTTTCACCACTTATAACCATAGGGGAGGCGGGGGGTATCATTTAGTGAGCTCATCGCTCACAGTACCTCTAGTTTTAATTCTAATTGCTGTGGTGAGGATTTTTATTCGCAATAAGAGATACCAATTAAGCACTGAGATTCATCAAATGCCATATGAACCGAGGAGTAACATCAGGGAATTTGAAATCGTTTCTCAGCACCTGGAGGATGAAGACGAGAAGAGAGGGTTTAAACTTATTTTTCAGAAATTAGCAATCTTTTGCATAGATTAACATTCATAGATAATGTAACCTAGGCTACCTAATTTATATTTTCCAGGTAAAGTTGGAGGATTTGGTAAGATTTTGTCACAATGCCAAAATATGTGCAAAATTTGGTATCGAATTACACAGAAAACGATACAAAGTCGCATATCAAAGCACTAAAGAAAACTTATGATTTCTTTAGACTTGTAGTTTTGGTATTTATTATTATTTAAATTTTATTCAGAATCAGTCAAAAATTTAGACCGATCCATGCATCAAATTTTTACTTGTGTTATTATCCTTAAAGCTAAGCGTCAAACTGAAACATCACTTTAATATATAAAGTTCTACCTTAGAAAAAGAATGTCCCACGGTGGGATTCGAACCCACGACGTTAGGATCAACTCTTTACTTTGCGACTCTAGTTCAGACGCTCTAACCACTGTGCCACAAGGAATAAAAAGAAAATATTCAGTGGACGTAAATATATATATATATATCACTATACATGTACATGTATCATCGATCAATTTATCACAGTACCATGTTTCACTTATAATTATGTTTGGCAATCATATCTCGTGGCATTATTTTTTTGATGTGCCATATTTTTTGCTTTATACTTCATGTTTTTATTTTTTGCATATTTTGTTTTAAATTGAGGGGATCAGCATATTGATATAAATTGTATCAATACTTTAAGGTCTGATCTCCTATCATGGTATGTGTATGATTTTTTTCTTATTTTAGTATTTTTAATACTATACTTGACCTCCACATTGGTATTGATTTCATTACTCATTTATCAGCAAACAGAGTTGTGGTGAAATTGTGTAGCATAAGAAAATATAGAGATCAGTAAAGTGATGCAAGGTTTAGTGTGTTTTAGCTCACTTGAGCCAAAGGCTCAATTAAGCTTTTCTGATCAAAAGTTGTCCTTTGTCTACCGTTGATGTCATTGTCAACGTAAACTTTTCACATTTTAATCTTGTTCTCAAGAACCACTGGGTCAATTTAACCAAAGTTACCACAAAGTATCCTTCGGTAAAGGAAATTCAAGTTTGTTCAAATGAAGGACCAATACCTCTTCCAAAGGAAGATAATCATGTATTAATGAAAGATTAATGGTATTTTAAAAATATCTTTTTCTCCAAAACCATTGGGCCAGGAAAGATGAAACTCAGGTGGAATCATCTTCAGATAATGTATATTTAAGTTTGTTCAAATCATGACCCCGGGGGTAGGGCTGAGCTATAATTGGTGATCAAAGTTTTACATAGAAATATATAGAATTTTTTTTTTAAATCTTCATCTCCAGAACCACTGGGCCTAGGAAGATGAAACTCATGTAGAAGCATCCTCAGGTAGTGTAGATTCAAGTATGTTCAAATCATGACCCCGGAGGTAGGGTGGGGCCACAATGGATGAGCAAATTTTAACATAGCAAAATGTAGGAAATTATTTATTAAAAAATCTTCTGAAGAACCACTTGACCAGGAAAGATGAAACGCATGTGGAAGCATCCTCTGGATATGTAGATACAAATTCGTCCAAATCATGACCCTCAGAGGTAAGGTGGGGCCACAGTGGCTGATCAAATTTATACATAGAAATATATAGGATTTTTTATATTTAAAAATCTTCATCTCAAGAACCATTGGTTCAGGAAAGATGAAGCTTATGTGGAAGCATCCTCAGGTAGAGTAGATTCAAGTTTGTTCAAATCATGACCCCTGGGGATAGGGTTGACCACAATTGCCGACCAATGTCTTACATAGCAATATATAGGAAGAATCTTTTAAAAAAAACAAACAAAAAAAAAACATGCGATCAGGAAAGATGAAACTAAGTAAATAAGTAATCATTTATTATAGTGACATTATAGACATTTCAGTATACATTGAAAACAAAATACGTCAAACTGAATCTGCACCCGGCCCATTGGACCTATAAGTAACTTTTTCCATTCGTAACATTTATATAAATTTACACATGCAGAAGATAATGTGGAAGCATCTTCAGATAGTGTAAATTCAAGTCTGTTCAAATCATGACTCTCGAATATAGGGCGGGCCACAATGGTTGATCAAAGTTTTACACAGGAATACATAGGAAAAATCTTCTTAAAATATTCTTCTCAAGATTAACAAAGCTTTGATTGATGGAATTAATATAGAAACATCCTCAGTTAGAGATAATAAAATTTGTTCATATCATGGCTCCTGGGGGTAAGGTGGGCTATAATGGGCAATTTTAAAATCTTTACATAGAAATATATACAGGAAAAATGATAAAATTTTTATTCTCAAATATGGCAAAATTACACATGAATGCTTTATTGATATAGTGACATTCTCAAGGAATAAAAAATTCAACCCTTCCCACCTCCCCCAACAAGTAGGCTTTTCAATACTGAGCTGATTTGTGTTTTTAACTAGCCCATGTGATAAGGTGAGCGATGTGGCCCATGGGCCTCTTGTTTTATATGCAAACAAGGTATTTTTCAGTTGATTATTTATTTGAGTTCAATAAATTTTCAATTAAACGTACATTGTTTCCTTTTAAACAATCTTGTTTCGAGTTGTTAGTTTGAAGGTTGCTTGTTGTAGGAAAATATATCGCTGAGGGGTGATCAAATACCTCGCGAATTAATTGAATAACTTTAGTATAACAAGTAGATTAGGTTTCAGTATTCATTCCGAATTTTATGCACATCTGCGAACGTTCTGTCCATGCTCGAATCACGTAGCCCTGGCGGTAATGGGACATGCTCCGTTGCATTCATTTCACTTCTGAGTCATGCAAGTTATCTTTTACAAAGCACATCAGTCTTATTTGTCAAAATTGAGCACATCGTACAAATAGGATCAGTAGAGAAGGATATCTTTTCCCAGGCAAGAGGCCCATGGGCCACATAGCTCACCTGAGCACTGTAGCTAGCAAAAAAGCTGAAATTAGTTTATTATTATAAAATTTAAACCCAAAAGTAATCTCAACTATTGCTTAAAGGGGGATATGATTTGCTCAAATTTGAATCTACACTACTTGAGAATGCTTCCGTTTAAATACATATGACCAATCATGGCTTTGTTATTCTTGAGAAGATTTTTAAAGAATTTTCCTATATATAACTTTGGTCAGCCAGTGTGTCAACATTTGTAGACTCGACATATCCCAGAGAATTTAAAATAAAAGACACTGTGCTATCGAGCCTGCTAAATTTGCTTCATATACATTTTGAAGTCGATCTTACTTACAAGGCACGTTAGGACCAACTAAGAACGAAATGACCTGAGCTGACTATGTAAAGAAATATTTCCCTATCACCTGCGTATGGTGTGAATCATTGTTTATGACTCCTATAATTTATAGAAGCGCTACTGAAAATTATGCTCTAAATACGACCATTTTTTTAAACTGATATAGCTACTCACAAATAAGTTGAGGAAATAAGGATTTCTACAGTCTCGTTTAAATTGGGCATTTCTTAAAATCCATGGTCGTTATAATGCCCATGTAAGCAAATACTTGAATGACGTCGTATTTTGGCTTTTTCTTGCCAAAATTTTGTTTATCTTTTGTGTGTGGCGGGCGTGTCCGATCAACAGGGGATATTCTCTCCTCCAATACATTCTTATCCCACCTTCGAATTTTCGGGATTCCGTTTTAATTTCTTGTTTACCGATTTGTGTTGCAATTGTATATATAGATTGATGATTTTTTAAAATCTGTTCGTAATATTTACTCTTTTGCATTCAAACATGGCCTAATTTGACTATTGATTTACAGTTACTTTAGAGTTTGCCCTGCTCCTTCGTTTTATTGGAATGTGTATGCTGATATTTCTACAGTCGATATGGTTTCCATACTCTTTTGTCCTTGTCAGTGTGTCCTTCGCTTTGCATCTTTATTCCGTTGTGGTAATTCTTATTCGCTATAAAAGAGGCAGCGAGGAAGGAAATATTGACAACCAGATGACGGAAAATCCAGGTTGGATTGGAATTCACCAAGATGTGATTACAGACAATGCAGATGTGATAGCAGACAACAGACCGGAAATGATGACATATAATGATGATTAGACAAAGTGGTAACTATGGAAGCGTACTGCTGCCAATTGACAAAAAATCTAAGACGTACCTACGACTTATTATCTAGTTTTCATTTACTAGATCTTGACTTGTGGACTATATCTCATCTAATGAAATTATACAACGTATTGTGATAACTTTTGAATAGTTACTGTTTGCGATTATCGAGAGGGAATGAAAAAATCCCTTTAAAAAATCAGGTTTCAGTTTTCAACTAAAGAGTACAATATCTTGATAAATGTGTCTGATTCAAAGATGTATTGAAGATTGTGTGTAAATTTTGCGATGTATATCATGAAATGATATGCATTCCTTTTCATAATTATATGCTTATTTTACTTGTGTATTGAATATTTTTAATGATTGGTGTTTGGTTACTATTTCTCTATCAAATATGATTTTTAAAATAGAAAAACATAAAGTTTTTGATAAATATTCATATTGCAAATCTGAAAGTTACCCCAAACAGTCAATTAATAATTAAATCCTGTGTAAGTGCATAAAGGTCAAGAAAAGCAGCATTGGTAAATTACTTATTTCTCGTTAAGGCCCTTTCTCAATTGGCGCACGAGCACTTTACAACACATTGCGATCGGAAAATTTTAGCTTCGCACTAACTCTCGCCGAGCTCTCGCATACGTTGCACGATGTTTCGCATTCGTTGCATGCGTTTTAGTAGTCGCATCAAGTCTCCTCAAAATAGTCGACATGCACACTATTCAGACGCGACCAAATGCGATCCACATTTATCGCAATTCAACTCACGAATATTAGTGCGAGCATCTTACAACGTTTTGTGTACTCGCAAGAGTGAGGCACGATTTTTAAAGGTCGTAAGATGAATCGCAGTTGTATATGCGTGTGTTGTGCGACCATGAGACTTTTGCTCAACGAGTCTCATGTAATCTTGCAACGTTTTACTATGCACGATTTATCAGCTTCAATTTCCCATGCTTTGCCACTAGTATATGTAAACCCTATATAAGCATCTCTGTTTTAGACCACAATTGACCATGGATGCTGCTTCACTCATACTCATACACAGACACAGCTATGACACATGAAAGAATTTTGATACTTTATATAATGATTTAATGATTTAACTTGAATAATATAAAGCAATATAATTATCAAGTATTTTAGACTCACGATTGGTCCCTAGTAAAGTGAGGGTACAACAGGGAATCAAGAGTTTCACAAGGAATTATGTAGAACCAAATTTTGGCCACAAAACATCACATTTATCGCATAACAAATTAAGTTTGCCTACAATGTTTTGGTTTCAATGGATTTATGATCTTAATTAATGTTCATTACTTCATATTTCATTCAAAGTTAATTAGTGTTCGTTTTGTTAATTTGTATTTTTTGCTTAATGCTTTGCTTTACTATGTTGTTAGGGTTGGAAAACGAGGAAACAAACTTATATTTTATAGTCTGTCCCACCAAGTTACTGTAAGTACTTTTCGCATAAAATCTCAAAATATATAAATACCTTGGCTTTCAACCCAGTTCCGATCGATAGATCATTTTTTTCCAACCTTCCTCCGTTTATCCGAACCCTCGAGGTCAACCAGTGTATACACACGGCGGCAAATTCAAAGTCTACGGAGATTAAACATGGTAAACTCGTCCATTAGCGTCTAGATTACGGGGCCGGGAACCAGTTTTCGAAGGGAGTTGTCGTCCTTTGCAAAGTCAATTTCCAAAAAATCGTTAAAAATTCAAGGAATTAATTTAAATTGCTTTTATCGATAATATAACTTTTACTTTGAATTATAATAAATTTTAACAGCATTTAACAAATTTAATTATAAACTACGAGAAAATAGTCCGAATCTAACGAAGAACAACTTGTGGATAATGGCTGTTGACATGATGATGCAAGCTTGCCAGGCGCAGTGTTTAAAAACGTAAGTTGTTTATATATTCTATGGTACTTTTTGCAGCTGTTGTTGTTTTCCTAGCTTATATACACACAAGGAAGAAGTGTCTACAAATGCTAAGATATATAAATATATTTCAAAACGCGTGATATTGCTGCCATTAGAACAACAGCTCTCTTGTTAGTGCTCATGGTTAACCGTTCGTGTTCAGTAACGGTCTGTATGTAAGCCCATGTATGGAAAATGAAAAGGGGTGTTTCTATGATTATAAAAGAACACGAATATGGTTAAACAATTAGGTGAAATAATACCAAAAAGAATATAGCAGCTAGTTAACTTAGTAACTAGTTTTAAAATTTTATATATAAATATTCCTACTTTCATTTTCAATTTATAACATTTCTTGTACATACTACATGCATTTGGCAAATAAATAATAACCTAGAGATCTAAAGTGCATTTTTATTTTTTCATTTATTGTAGTATCAACCTGGGGACATTAAAACAGTTTTCAATAGATGACACATTTTGGAATTTATTTTTCAAAACTTTTTATAATTAAAATGTGAATGTAATTTTTCATCAAGTCTTTGGATTGAGTTCTATAATGGTCATTTATATACATGCATGCATATTGATGAATTAATTAGCAGAACCAGGCATAAAGTAGATGAATATGCACGTACTGTTTCAGAAAATAATGATTTGTCTTGACCTTGCAGTTTAAATGAGAAAGTAATTATATATGTAGTATTCATGAAAGAAAAACAGAAAAACTAAATAGAAGAACATGTCTGAATAGTTTGATCAGCACAAGAAGTTAAGATAGACTGAATCATTTCATCTGAGTACAGACTTTAAAATAAAATTGATATACATGTAACATCAGAGGGAATCTTCCATTACCCGGTAATACTAGCTGTCATGCACATATTCAGAGTTCATATTCTCAGTGTGATCATCTCGAAAAAAAAATTTTGATTGCCCTCTCCCAACCAACTGGCTAAAATGACTCAAAACATTTTTTTATCTCCAGGAAGCAATTAACTTTTTTTGTATTCTGGAGACACAATATTAATTTATAATTACTGGTAATTTTTCTGAGAATAATTTTCTCATCTACCTATATACCAACCTAATCCTGATTTGGGAGAGGGCAGGCCTCAACAGCATCGTATTTTTCTGCAATGTCCTATACTGCTCAAATGTGATTTAACTTAATTTGAAAATTTCTGTTTCCTTAATTCCAAGATTTTCATTTAAAGTACTTGTTTTTAAAAACCGTAGAGCATAATTAAAATATTTTTGTTTGATGTACTCTGACACACATTTTTCAAGGTGGGTAGGTAGGTATCTTTTTTTGGCTTTTTAATATTGATCAAATTGATGTCAAAGTGTCATTAAAAAATTCCAGACTCGACAGAAATTTATTAATATTTTCAATACACACTGGATATCTAGACAGATGAAATATATAATATTGTTAAAAAATATTAATCTAAAAGCATCCAATAGAAATCACATTCCACAATTTTAAAAGGAAACAGTATCTATTTCTAATAAATAAAACAATTTTTTTTTAAATCAAAAATTCAAAGTGCTGAAAAAATGATTGGGTTGGGGTATTTTTGATGGGTCAGTCTGAGTACATCAAAGAAATTTTTTTTTATATTGTTGCCCTTATTTGCTAGTACTGTATTTAGTTGACTTGAACTTTGACCTAGTTTACAAATATACCCCAGAAACTTTAAATTAACTAAAGACTTTTGAATATTGAGTGATGTATGTTGATAATTAACATTAATTTTATACATGTTTATGAGCTCATAAAACTGTTCTTTTAAACTATATGATATTCAGTTAACCACAAAAACTGATATCTTAATATTATGAAAATACATTGGGATGGAATCTCACAAAGTGGATCGTGCAATGTGACAATTGCTTTGAAACATGTAACATGTAAAATGATAAATAATTATTTATGATGATTTCAACTTAATTATTCAGTTGAGGGTTGCATTCTGTATATGCTAGTAGCTTAAAAATAGCTGACCACTCTTAGATTTTATAGATACATCTTTAAAGAAGCTAAAAGCAGGTGACATATGTGTTCCTTGGAACACTTTAGTTTGTAATGATATTGATGTCCTGTACTCTTTTATAACACTTTCTCTTCTTTCAGCAATGTTAAGCTTGATTTAGCCAGTGCAGTATTAAGAAGAGAAACCTTGACTAAAGTAAAGATGATTTGCATAACAAAGGCAGTAAGTTTATTATATAATATTCAAGATCTTCAAAATATCCCGTCTCTTTTAAATACCGGTACATGTATTGAGAATGATTTGTTGAAGCTTAGCACTTTCAGATGTGAATACATGTTACATCTTTCCCTCATCATTCGTAATCTTCTTCCAAAGAACCACTGGCCAGAAAAGTTGAAACTTATGCTGAAGCATCCTGGGGTAGTGTAGATTCTAAATTATTTAAATTATGACCCTTGGGGTAGGGTGGGACCACAATAGAGAACCCAACTTTTACATTGAAATATACAAGAAAAATCTATAAAAATCTTCTTCTTGGGCATTACCAGTACTAGGAAAGAAAAGCTGAAACTTATGCAAAATCATTGTTGGGTAGTGTAGATTTTAAATTGTTCAAATTATGACCCCAGGGATTAGGTTGGGTCACAAAAGGTATAACAAGGGGGAAATCTGGTAAAGAACTGCATCATCAAAGCTTTTCAGGTAATTATAAGTGATGTGGCTCATGAGCCTCTTGTTATATAAGTTTAGCTGCAGAACTGTAGCCCTCTGCTTGAGAGTATTCGGATAGATAAAGCAGAGAGCTACAGACCCATGCATTGTTAAAAACCTTCGATTTACGCCGCCAATTTTTTTGTCACTACTTTAGGTATTTATTTCTATTTATTTCGTGTAGTTTAATCTTTCTCATGCTTTTAGAATGGTATCCTATAATAGTTCATGTATTTTAACTCTTATATTTGACCTTTGTTTACCTTTTAACGGTCCGAAACAGTCCTGTATATAGTTTTGTAATGTCGGTTTAAAAGAGTTCCATTTTGACGTCCGTAATCACAAACAGCCATTTGTTAGCGTCGAGAGGTAAGTAAATGATCAGGAATTAGAAGTTGAATGTATGATTAATTATTAAATACCATTTAAAATTATTTCCAAAGCTTGTGAAAGTATAAAATACACTAAAAAATACCCATAGTGAGCGACGAAAAATTGTCGGCGTAAATCGAAGGTTTTCACAACGCTTGGACCTGTAGCTCTCTGCCTTATCTATCCAAAATTTCTCAAGCAGAGAGCTACAGTTCTGCAGCTAATATAAGTTGATATTTTACAGAAAATTTGAGAAAATATTAACTGCAAATCTGTGTCTAAGCACCTGTAATACTGCACAATCTCACCATTTGAAAGAATAAACAAACTGATAAAAAAAAATGTAATTATAACTGAAGCATAGAATATTTGATTATGCTTTTATTGCTTACAAAATTATGTTTTTATAGGATGAATAAATCACAAGAGTCCAAAGTTTTGATGACCATGCAGAGTCGAAATATTGAAACAAAGACATGCCTGCACTGTTCACTCAATTTTTCAGAATAACGTGTCAGATTGAAATCCATTTTATGTTGGACTAAACAATCAGGACATTTTTCTGGATCACAGGTTATAAGTGTTTACATTGTATATGAATGAGAAAGATTTTGCTCTTCCTATGTATACTTCAGATTGAAACCTGAAAATGAGAATTGACCAAGTACATGTATTTTTAATAAGTAAACAATTCATATTAATATGATGAGCAGTTGCACGATCTGAATTTTTATTGTATCTTTATATTTCACTTTGCACAAATTTAAAAGTATTTTTTATGCACTGAAATCTTTATGACGATTTAAAATGTTTTATCATTAATTTTTTTTCAGGCACAAAGTATTGACAAAACCAAAGATTACCTGGTAGTCTGCAAATGGAGTGATCATTGGATGAGCCAGACAACACCATTTCCCTCGGAAATTTTAGAATAGAGGCAATCTCCATCATCATAGATGACTGATGTCGACATTTTCTCACTTCTGTGTCTTGTCTTTTCTACAGCATGGACTCCAGCATCAGTGGGCACTTGACAATTATTCTTCTGATTTTGTTGTAATATCCTTGAATATAGGACAAACAATTCATTTATCTTTTAAAATATTGTTAAATTTTACTTAATAAAACGATGAAAACAGTGCAAACAAACTGGTTTATCCTATGATCTAAAACTGTTTTATGTTTCAAGCATTTATAATTTTACAAGACTTATTAAAAATCCGTTAAGGTACTTGGTTTCTCAGCCAAGAAGGATAACTCTGTAATTTATAATTTAATTCAGAATTTCAAAATGAATCTTGAAAAATTAAATCTGTTCATGCAACAGTTTTTATTTTATCATGATAATGTTTATAACTTTTCAATGTCTTTTAAGGTTGTTTGAAGTTCTCAGAAATGTCTTGTAGAAAGTCGAAATGTTAACCTTATATAGTAAAACTCTGTTAAAGAAAAGTCGATGGGACCAATGAAAATACTTTGCTATAACTATACACAAATAAACAGAAATAATGATTTCACATTTGAGGGCGAGACAGCCCCATGACAATGGGCCAAGACAGAGATATCTCAGCCCCGAGGGAGAGACAGCTCTACTCAGGCCCAAAAAAATTATAGTCTTGTTTCCTGTTACCCAACCTACCCTAATTTTTCACACCTGACCCTACAGTTTTTTAGGTTTGGAAAAAATCTGGAATTTCCGTAATTTCATGTTCCATGTTCTAAAACTGAAAAAAATAATAATGTATATTCAAGTGGTAATTTATGATACTACAGGGTATATGTTTTAAATATGGACTTTTATAACATACTACTTGAGTCATGCATCAAAAGAAAAATTTAATTTGTAATGAAAATATTGGTCTCTGACATGTTTAATTTGGTTTTGTATTAGTTCATATCGAAAATAAAAAGAAATTAAAAAATAAAATAATTTTCCTGCCTACCTACCCAATTTTTTCAGGCTGGTAGCAGGAAACAAGATAATTATTTTTTTGGCCTTACCAGGCACTGTCTCACCTAGTCCAAAACCTCTGTATCAGAGCTGATACACTACTAAGTATATGAATGATATAGGCATATATGCATGTTTGCGTACTAGGGAACTGTCAATGAATAAACTTACTTTGAAAATTTACAAATACAAAAGGAAAAAAAAAAAAATGCTGGGACTCAAAAATCAAACTAAAGGAACCTAGTACATTATTTCATACCCTCAATATATATGCATCTACAGGTACTTAATTATGGCTTAATATGTATAATGTACGTGTTTATGCTTTTCTATCTTGTAGTTGCACCAGGCAGCTATTCAGATTCCTGCAATGAAAATTTTTGTTCTGAAAACTCATAAAAATTAAAAGGCTTTCTGTTAAATTGTTTTATTGAAATAGAGAGAGGAAAAAAAATATAATATATTTTTAAAAATCATAATCCTTCACACTTGCGTTATGTATTTTAATTTTATGTGTATAGGAATATTTTAAATTTTGGTATTCTGTTATATTTAAGGTAAACAAAAATGTATATCCTCAGGCTGGGTCTGAATTTACCTAACACCGATACATTACAGGAAGGTTTGGAAGGGCAAGGTCAAAATTCATTGGTGACGTAGTTTAATTGATGCAGACAACAAACGTTGTTTTGCACCGAGATTAAAAATAAAATATCAACGAAGGATTTATGTGTTCAAAGAGTTGGAAGTATAACAAAGTCAAGAAATATGTGGCATGTGCATGTGGGGACATCACTTGTTCACATACTGTGAGACAGAAACAATAATATGACTTATTTTGACCGTGTGTTACAGTTTTTTAACAAACGTGAAGGAGTTGGATTTATAAGGAAAGCTGAGGTGAAACGTTAAGGTAAGGCAGCAATTATAATTTTTAAAAATCTTAATCCTAGTGATATTACTTTGATTGATCTCTAATGTTTCGTGTTGACTATAAATTATAAAACTAATTTTACTTGAGCTAAATTTGCAGTAGCCTAGCCTCGATTATTCTATTGAAATGTTATGTATGAATTGAGTCATACCTCTTTGCCTTTACGCAGTGACTAACCCTTTTATGAATCTTTGGTCCCTTGGGTCTCAGTCTGGGTATGAAAGTTTTGTTGAAGAAGTTATATTTCTTGTAGTATAAATCTATACTTGGAAGTCTCGGGCGTTATAGTTTTTCAGACGTCGATAACCATAGAGCACTCCCGAACGTGTGCGACGTCATTTCCTTACTGACGACGACGTACGGAAAATTACGAACAATGGATGATCCCCTTCCGAAGTGGTGGCCATTTTGACAATGTTAAACCTCCGTAGACTTTGAATTTGCCGCCGTGTGTATACACTGGTTGACCTCGAGGGTTCGGATAAACGGAGGAAGGTTGGAAAAAAAATGATCTATCGATCGGAACTGGGTTGAAAGCCAAGGTATTTATATATTTTAAGATTTTTTGCGAAAAGTGCTTACAGTAACTTGGTGGGACAGACTATAATAATGAATTCGTACAGTGAAAATAATCGAAACTAGTCTACTCTAGAACATGTACAATAGCACAATGTTTGTTATTAATATTTAATTTTGAATTGGTTCAACTTTCATAAAATTACATCAACGATGTTGGCCCCAAATATCTCCTTGGAGATGAAGACGGGGAAAGTTTTTTTTTAATTCAAATCCAATGAAGAACAGCTTAATATAACATGGGTTTAAAATGTCATTAGAATATATATCTCCCTAATTTTCAAACAAAGTAAATGTCATTTAATTTTAATAATGTACAATGAAATAAATTTAATTAACAATACACTCTAAATACAAGTAAATTTGATGCTGCATTGAAAGCTCCCATAGTACTGAAAATGGTGGTTCATTGACCCAGAGTGGTCAGGACATTTTCTGATGATTACTTGTGAACTGTAACTTATTATAGGGCTACTGTAGTTACAATCATAATGTTTCAAAATTGTATTAAACAGCAATGTCAAAACATGTATATTAAAGTAAAATGTTAAGTTTTGGCCAGTAATAATTGTAAAAACCTCAGTCTTTTATTTACCACTCTTCTGAAAAATATTTTTTGTTTCTTTTCAGGTGACTGTTAACCATCTACAATTAACTGAGCTCAGCTGGGAGAATATACAAAATTCTACCACAAAAGGACCACTTAAGTATTAGAAGAAGCCCATTTTTCATTACAGTAGAATACGCTATGATTTTCTTAAAAAATAAGAGCAACAAGAACTGTTTAAGGCTTTTCTCCATATCTTAATGAAATATGTTCAGGAGAAAATGGACAGACAAAGAAAAGCAATTGGAACTACATGTACTAGTATTCTGTCTTAGAGAACCTCCATTAAGACTGAATGGAGGTGACATTGACATGCACATGTATCAATACTCTTGAGTCTAACTTTCATAATTCCCTCCTCCTCAGCTTATATGAGTTAAAGCATTAAAACTATTATGATTACGTTTTTGTCTTATGGATTTCTTTATAAATGGTGTTAACTTTTGGCGAAATCAACTTCTTGGCCTAAGCTAGGTCATTTTCACACATCTGTTTCATATCTGGATATTGTACTTGAAATGACGTTAAAGGTAATCTTTATGATAAACATGATGACTTTAAATTTACGATCGTCAACTTCCCTTACTGGTGCAGCAATATACCTACATCACCTGCATACAGAAGCATTGGAAATGAATGGGAAAGTTATTCCCGTACACCCCTATCCAATCAAAACAAGGTTTTCACCTTTGGGAAAGACGTTTACCGTTTGCGGTGATTTTTTTGTTATGTTTTGTAACTTGTAAACATTATCCAAATAGTATATATATAGGGACCCTAACCTCCTTTGAAAAAAACATCCCTGCATCCGCGCCTTCGACCTACTAATATTACAGAAATGTTTTCTTTAGATATTTTAAAATATGCTCTTGTTCATTAAAATTACGCTCTGCACTGACTCTTTGTAAACAGTCTTTAAACAATTTCGCTCAAGTGTATGATATATAGAGCGTAACATTATTCACCAGGAAGTAGGATCCGTTTTGAATGTATCAAAAAAATAACAACTGTGGTATAATTGCTGTGTTGAAAAAAAAAATTTGTTTTATTGAGGAAATTTTGTTGAACAGGCCGGCGAGCTTTTTTGTTTCAACTGTCATATGTAAATCAAGTTTTACTGGTAATCAATATACGGAATCCAAATATTTATGAACCGTCTGACCAATTCAGCTAATTTACAGAGGAGTTACGAAATACTGGTTTAAATCACCTGACTGACATAGTTACATGTCACGAGGTGACGGTTATTTTTTTTTATTTGACTGACATACCCAAAGCTGTAGAAGGAGTGCAGGTATTTATGTGTTTATATGGTATCTAAACTAATGTATCATTCTAAAGAAATGCTTTTTAACTATAATTGCATTTTTCGTGTTAGGCACATGTTGTTGTTTTTTATGAAATACTGTTACTTGTAGTTATATTTCATCATTGAAACGAGACTATATTATGAATAAATGTGATCCAAATACATGTAGTACAGTAAAACAACCAACATACAGCTATATAAAGAATAAATATACAAGCGATGAGAGATAAAGATACCGTTACTAAGTACATGGTTTACTTGTGAAAATTATTTTTATTCAACTAAGAAAATGATATTTTTTTTAATTATACATTTCAATGTATTATTATGTTTCTTTTGGGGCCATGATTTTCACAACTCACACTTTGGCGGTGAACTTACACTTTATTGAAATTCTAATCAAGCCAACAGTTTCACTGCTTGGTTAACAGGAGATAAAAAAAAATCCTAAGGATACATGTAAGACTAATTTCGATTGTTTTAGTCTCATAACCTGGGGGGGGGTGTACCATAGAATTTACAATTTTTATATCCTTCTCCTATAAATGCTTTACATATATGCCAAATTTGGTTGGTTTTTTTAATAAATAAGTGATTCAAGACATGAAGTTGAAAATGTTCAGAAATTAACAACCGACTTATCACGCACGACTACAGACAAAAATGGATAGCAAAAATTCTTTGTGAAAGCTTTTGTGATTGAAACTCTTTTCCGTACCATAACTGGCTGGTTCAATATGTAGCGGTATAGAGTTCTTTAAGGCGGATTCAATTTGCAGCGGTAACGAATTGTTTTCGACCATATAAATGTGCAGTAATGATCGGTCGAATATTTGAATTTAAAAATAATGTAATCGAAATGAGTCTAAATGTTTGGAGATTTAGCGGTAATGTTGACATCCCATCTGAATAATTTGCATGAAAAAAATGGTAAGAAAATCATATTTGCTAGCACAGTAAATAAAATTTTCTATGTGTACAGAGTAGCCTGCTGTATAGCAGCATAAAAGGTGGAGATTTTAAAACTTATGTAATGAAATACACTGTAAATAGAACGTGACGTTGGGGTCCCCAAAGGCTTTCAATAAAGCTGGTCAGCTTTGGACATACTTTGTATGTTAGAGAGAGGGGTATGGGCAATTACACTCCATCTATGTTGTAAAGTTTCAGGATATACATGTACATGTAAGATGTCGCTTCTCAATCTAGTCTTAATTTTTAGATTCTTTTGTGGGAGAAGGATGGCCCGAGCGCTTATTGTCGATCTATTCTCGTCTGCATTAGGTTTAGTTTTCTGTGGTGTTGCCACGGTAACACCCGGCTTCTTCATTTATCAGGTAATTTATATTTTTATGAAATATTACAATAAAGAGTGAATACACCTCTGTGTTTTGCAGAATTGAGAAAATACAAATCTTTTTACATCTGTTCTATTGTAGAATCAAAGGTTGAGCATCTTTTACTTAAGCTATAAGGAGTCTAGATCTGACACATGGTCAACAAAGACTTATCTAGCTTATGATAAAGAGCGCGATACGAATGGATTGAACCATTTAGACATATAGTTTTGTTATTTATTATTATGTAATTTCTATTCAAAATCAGTCAAAAATATAGACCAATCTATGCATCACATTTTTAGTTATTAATATATTTTTTCAGCCCATTATGTTTGAATTATCTCACGTATAAAACTGTCTTTGAAGTCAGACAAAAGACAGCTGAAAGGGAGAGGGGGAGAGAGAGGTGCATAATAGATACTTGGTCTTTCAGTTGTAATTATTGAGAAATTAGCACAATAACTTTCAAATAGTCATCACAGAAAAAGCAGTTGGAAGTGTAAATATTGGATTTTTTTTAAAAAAAGGCTTTCATTGGTTGTTAGAAAGGAAAGTTATGTCGCAGCTGTTGCAGAAAAAAATACATAACCCACGTAAGCGGACTATGTAATTTTTTCTGCAATTATATAGCTGCATGCGATGCTAATTTCTGTAATATCAACCAATGAAAGAAATTTCTTGTTTATATTTATATCTGTATAAAAACTTATTTTAAGTAGAATTAAAAAGATTAATTATTGTATTATTAATACGTACGCCATAGGACTTTTCATTGATGGATTGTATGTTGTTTTAACGTCCCTCTCGAGAATTTTTCACTCATATGGAGACGCCACCACTTGCCGGTGGAGGGCTACAAATTTTGTCCTTTACTCGGCACTCAGGGCCTTTGAGCAGTGAGGGATCCTTATCGTGCCAGCACCTACTGCGACACGGGGCCTCGGTTTATACGGTCTCATCCGAAGGACCGGTCTCCACGTCCCGCAGTAGGATTCGAACCCACGACGTAAGGATGAACTTCTTACTTCGCGACTCTAGAACAGACGCTCTAACCACTGCGCCACGCGGGCGACTTCATTGATGGAACAGTCACTGATCAAATAATTTGTACAGATGATATGCCTGATGTTCTTCATGACCTGATATTCGGCAATGGTTTTCTTAAGAAATAAAGAATGTTTGATTGATTGTATATTGTTTAACGTCCCTCTCGAGAATTTTTCACTCATATGGAGATGCCACCAATTGTCGGTGGAAAGCTGCAAAATTTGTCCTATACTCGGCACTCAGGGTCATTGAGCAGGGAGAAATTTTTTTGTGCCAGCACCAAATGCAGCACGGGACCTCGGTTTACACAGTCTCATCTGAAGGACCGGTCTCCACGTCCTCCTTTGGTATTCGAACACGCGACGTACGGATCAACTCTTTACTTCGCCACCCTTGAGCAGGCGCTCTAACCAGTGCACCACAAGAATTAAAGAAGAAAATTTTCAGTGGTCATAAATATATTGATATCACTTTACATGTATCATCGATCAAATTATCACGGTATCATTATAACTATGTTTGGCAATCACATCTCGAGTGTTTTTATTTTTTGCACATTTTGTTTTAAATTGAGGGGATTAGCATATTGATATGTATTGTGTTCATACTTTTTGGTCTGATCCCCTATCATGGTACATGTATGTGTATTATTTTTTTCTTATTTAAGCATTTTTAATACTAAATTTCACCTACACATTGGTATTGATTTCATTACTCATTTATCAGCAAACAGAGTTGTCGTGAAATTGTGAAGCATAAAAAATATAAAGATCAGTGAAGTGATGCAAGGTTTAGTGTGTGTTAGCTCACCTGAATGAATGAATGAATGAATGAATGTAAAGATTAGAAAAGTCAACAATGAAAAAAATATAAATCTACTGCAGGTGGGTTATCATGTATTCGACACTTTAGTAAACGCTTAGCTTAATTAATAATCTGTATATATTACAACAAATATAAGATGTTTTAAATAGTTTAAGTTGAATTACAAAGATCTAACGGAAATAATTGAAAATATTTACATCCACTGAATATTTTCTTCTTTATTTCTTAAGAAAACCCATTGCGTTCATCCCTGCATAAACTACATTAGGCATATCACCTGTACAGATTTTTTGATCAGTGGCCGTTCCATCAATGGAACGTACAAAGACGTTTGCATCATTAACACAATAATTAATATTTTTAATCCTACAAAATGATAATTTAAACAGATATAAATATAAACAATAAAATGTCTTTCTTTGTTTGTTGTTACTGGAATGAACGGTCGCAGCTATTGCAGAAAAAATTTACACAACCCGCTTACGCGGGTTATGTATTTTTTCTGCAACAGCTGCTTCCGTTCATTCCAGTAACAACAAACAAAGAAAGCATTTTATTGTTTAAATATATTACCGAAATTAAGTGTAAATCGCTAAAATGAGTAAACCGGGCTCGCTACCCATTTTATAGTCACCTTGAAAAGGACAATCGGCGATAATGATGGATAAACATAACATTTTAATTCAAAACTGTCAGCGAAGGCAAATCTTATAGTAATAAACTATGTCCGTAAATTTCATGAAGAAATAATGTGTATTCATTCCGTTATTGTCAAAAACCCGGTTTTCAGTTTCGAAATTCCCGGCGGCCCGGCCCGAGTTTCGCTACCCATTTTAGTCACACTACAGAAGAGCGGAAATGAAGAAAACCACCTGTCTGGATGTATAGGCCCAATGATGGAATTAAGAACTTTATTTTAACAAGGATTAATTCACGCAAGTATTTAAATCAGTCCGATTGATCTGGCGTGTGTGAATTATTCCATAACGTAAGTATTAGCATGCTATGAATTTGGGGGTTATTTCTTGCAAAACGGAATCAAGCTCTATGTGGTAGATATTACTAGGGAATTCACATGGTCAAAAATTAATGTACCTTTTTTTAGTTTTCTGTCTTAGTCTAACTCAACACTCAAGGGAGGAGGAATATCTGCCAGGGTGTCCCATGTATCAGTAGAGTATGTCACATTGTGCCTGTTTAAGGTTAATCAAGTTCAAGTTCAGCTTATTTATGGATTCTATAACATTAGGTCTGTGCGAATGAGTTCAATAATTAATCCCTGCATGTACTTTTATTGGGTTACTCACAAGGGTGGATCTTAACAACTGCAGTGATATATAAGATGTGAAATTTCTATTTTCCTGTAATGTATAAGCCTTTGAGTTATCGTTTTTATTTATTACTTCCCTTTGGAGCACTTGTAAATACTGTTTACAGAGTATGCGCTATTGGTTTATTTTGTATGCTGGTGTTGCTGATAATTCGGAGATTACATACTTAATTAAATTGTACTAAATACAAAATTAACTTTATAACAAAGATTGGAGATCGTTGGTGACCGTTGGTGAAGTATAGGTAACGGCATTCGTGCACGTGTTGGTGATTTAGTGATTATGAAAATCTCAATAAAATAGCGCTATCTCAATTCTGTAAACAGATCATACCTGTATACGATAACTGGGTTCTTTTCATATTTAATTTTGTTGTTAAACATCGCTGGCATCCCGTGTAAATCCATATTTTCCCCTAAAATTACTTCTCCATACACTTTGTAAACATTGGTAACTACAAACTTCCGGTTATGGGGATTTGGTAAAGTCACCAAACGTGGTGACGTCAACTTGCGCACTACGTCATTATTTACATTGGTGAAACAAAAGAGTATATAAGCAGGCGTTACGGAGTCAGCAGTTACAGTTAGATATCAGATAGATAGAGAGAGCAGTCAGATAAATAGAGAGAGCAGTCAGATAGAAAGAGCAGTTATTACATAAAGCGGAATAGCAGAATGTAAGTTTGGGCAACAGTTATACAGACACCAAACACTTATTTACAAAGTTACAGTTATTAAAGTTTATCTATAACCCTATACGTTGGATGCCAGTCGATATACCCCCCCCCCCCTTTTTCTTTTATTCATAACCAGTATTACAAAGCGTAAGCTGCGCTAGAGTATTAATTAAATTGGATAATTCAACTTACCAACCAAGAGTTTTTCAGGGATGTACTTTTATTATTTATTAAATTAATCTAATCTCACAATAAACTCATTTAAACTTTTAAACAGCGTCTTTATTGAAAACAAGTCTTCTCGGGCACTTTCAAAGAAAGTGACTCTCATCAGCCACGTACCTCAAATCACTTGACTCGACACTAATCTAGTGTTTCGGCGGTGTGATATATACGAGGTTTAAGATTTTGATAGTATATTAATTAGCTGCAAATCCGCCATCATCAGGAGCCTATTTGCACATCTGTTATACAGATTATTAAATTAGTTAGGAGAGGAGCATATTACTCAGATTTTTAATGTGTTTAATGACACAATAGGGTTTTCTTGGAGGATTGTATTGCAATCCTTATATTCCTTTGAATATGCTGGTATTGTAATAATTTTATACATCGATTTTATTAGCGAATATCGCATACAGAATGGGGTTCCAAGTTTAAGTTTTTGTGACATTGATGACAGATGAATAAGATTTAATGTCCTCTCATATTCGCTAAGGTGGGGGACAAAAATAAAAAAAAAACTCATCAAAAGGGATTGACTGACCTTGACCTGATAATGCATATAGATGCTTTCTGTAAAAATAAATGTCTTCTTACAATAATTTAGTTTATAGTTAGAAAGTTTAAGTATCATAAGGAAAAGAAATATCATGTTTGACATACATGTAGATCTATTTCAATGAAAAAAAGTGATATTGTCAGAATAAGATCAATATTGCCTGACTGCACCTTGCAGGATGAAAATTTAGTTTTATTGATTTTAGAACTTCTTTTTTTTCTAATTAGAAACTAAAAAAAATTTTATGAATTCCAATTATATATTACTAATGATTATAATGTACATGATGTATGTAAAGCCTAAATTGATTCGTTATCCAATGTAGATTTAACAGTCGAGCTGGTTGATGACAGAAACTTAAAAAAAACTAGTGCTAATTGTAACGGGGACCGTTACAGATGTTCCCCAAACGCTCCCCACCTCCCTTTTGGTGCCATATTCCCTGTAAGTCTTATTAAATAAAACAACATTTGTGCATTTTTGACTTTAACAACGTTTTCCCAAAAGGATACCAATTATATTGAAATTTTAACATTGAACGTGTGCCCATGTGAATGCACGTGTGTAATGATCATATATTCTTGTCTACACTTTCTATATATTATATATACTTTATATTAAAGCATTTAGTCCAAAAGTATTTTAAAAATCACTCATTTAACTGTATATTAAATTTCACTTGTTCCAAATGCACGCACGTGCGTGCACGTGCATGAAGACCATACCTTTTTGTAGGAGGCCCTTATATCTATCTATGTTCTAAATCCCATCCTGTTTGGTTGAAAACCAAGGGAATTATAGCCATTTCAAGTTTCAGCCAATTAGATTGCAGTACACGTGCATCCACGTGATTTCAAGAATTCTTTCCTAAATCATATTGTAGAATATCCTAATGCATAACTATGTTTTAAATTTCAAAGCATTTCGTCAAAAATCAAATAAGATATGGTTATTTAAAGTTACAGCCAATCAGATTGCAGCACACGTGCATGCGCGTGATTTCTTGAAAATTTTTGTATATCATATTGCAGGATATCCTAATGCGTGAACATGTTTTAAATTTCAAAGCATTTCATCAAAAAATAAAGGAGATATAGCCATTTAAAGTTTCAGCCAATCAGATTGCAGCGCACGTGCATGCGCGTGATTTCATGAATTTTTCTTCATCCTATATTGTAGGATATCTTAATTCATGACAATGTTAAAAATTCCAAAGCATTTCGTCAAAAAACAAAAGAGATATTGAGATTTTTGTTTCAGCCAATCAGAGCAAGGCGCACGTGCATGCGCGTGAGTTCGTGCTAATTTGACAGTGTCATATTACATGTATTAACGCTATTAATATATCCTTATGTTATGAGTTTCAAAGCATTTCATCAAAAATGTAAAAGTTATAGCTATATTAATTATATCAGTCAATTAACTCATTTCACGCGCACGCACGTGCAGGCGTATGCGCGCAAAATGACCTTCGTTCCGCACACCTACACTACACACCTATTAACCCTAAAAAGGTTTTAGCTCAGTTGGGTGAACAGTTTCTGAGAACACTCGCGGACAAAAAAGTACCGGAGAACAAATAAGAAAAAAAATAATAATAACTAGAGCAAAGCTCGTTGCAAAGCAACGAGTGGGTCTTCCTTCCTAGCGATAAGCAAAAGATTAAATGTTTCTGTCTAGATTGTCAACTTTGCTAACATTCTCTTTTTCGATTTGTTCAGAAACCCTTACTTGAATTCTTTAATTTGGTGTGAGACTATAAAATGTTTTCTCAAAAGTATACAGTATCTTGAAATCGTATCCACAACAGTTTAACTTCCAATATTATGACTTTTTATATCGGATATATCATGTTTGTGAAACGTGTCATACTACAGAAACATAAGTGTTTTGCTGCATTACCATCTTAAAAATGGTTTTAAAATCATTTAATATACAATATAACTAGGTAAATAAAATAAACAAATTGCATATAATAATTCAAAAAATCCAAATGTATTTACAATAATGATGAACAATCCTGTCATTAGTTGCAATCGAGGAAGTTATAACCATTTTACTTTTATAATAAACGCAGCAGAAATGTGTTGTGCATGTTTTCGAATTTGACAGCTTTATATAGCAACTTGTAGGACATCCTAATAGATTAGTGTAAAATTTTAAAGGTATATTGTCAAAAATTACAATGGCTGTGTATTCGATTTTTGTCTTCAGCGAATCACAGCAAAGCACACTAAATCAAGTGCAAAGCTAAAAGTCTTGTACATAAACATAAATATGTTTGTCTAACTTATTCAAAAGTCAACTGTTTCGTTGAAAAACAAGCTAAATATAATACATTTAAAGTTTAAGAAACAAATCTCTTTGAAGGTATTGCCCTGCATAAGAACAATTTGAATTATATAACATATGCTACTGTGCCAAGTTTCACTTTACATTTGGAAAATGATATTGTGAAATTTTAGACAATGATGATAATGGATAAAATTATGTTTTTAAAAAATTTACTGGTGCCTTTAGCTCAGATGGGCTAATAAATATGCAACAGGCACAGTTTTGGAGTTGACATAAATGCTTATTAAATGAGTCTTAAAATATTGTTTCAAAAAATGTTACATGTACATGCCCTATATACTGTATTCCTTGGAATCATTTACACATGTTTATGCCTTTAATTAGTTGTATGCGCCAAAATAACAATTTTTTGCACATTATACTGTACAAAAATATTGTAAAAAGGTTATATTGACGAGTTGAAAAATTGACGATTTTGTGTTTACAAAAAATTGACGAGTGTTAATTTTGAAGAAATATTAAAGCAAGAATAACTAGATGAATCTCGTTGCGAGCAAAGGCAGCGTCTTCGGAATCACAAAAATTAAATTTTTGTACAAACTATCTGACGTGTGTAAGATTTGATTAAAATAAATTGCCCTCTTGTAATTTGATTTCATTTGAACATTAAAGAATTTTACAAACTAGGTCAAGCCTTGGTGTGTTAATTACGCTAATTTTACGCATGCAGTATTTGATACATATAATTTATTCAATGATTTTTAAAAATGTGATTATATATCACTATGTTTTCATAACTAATTACGAAAGAAATTAACAGTGAATTTGATCTAGTTGTAAAAGGAAAAAGCCGTGAAAATTTAAATGTAAAGTTGATACATATTGTCAATGTCTGATTTTGAACGCTATATATATATATGATTGCTTATCAAAATATTTGTAAATTTTGAGATAAAAAGAAAAATCGTAATTATAGTCAAAATTAGCACATCGTCAAAATTTCCACTTTTACAGTACACATAATGTAAACCATAATATATATTCCTGCTGAAGACAGAGGATCTATCTTAATCATTAGAAAAATATCTAAACTTTGAAAGGGAAGACCTTAATTAAAGAGGTCAACATGCTACACAAACAAAATATTATTATATTTAAAAATAACATTTATTCCAATGTAATTACTTACATGTATTTCTGTTACAAAAACTATTTCACTTGAAAAACTGAGAGCAATTGATATGTTCATATTTGTGGATTTATGTTAAGATTTTGAACATTTTGTGTTCAACAATTGTTCAGAAATTCTTATTCGTTGCTATAAGCAAAAGATATAATTAAAAATGATACACAGTGTGTTTAAAAATTGTCTTCACAAAAAACTTAATTTTCACTATGCTGTTTATTCCATGTCACATCCAAACAGATGATCTTCTGGCAAATCATGGTCATGCTTGGTATCAAAATTTCAGTCCCTTTCGAGATATACACCTATCCAAAAGAAATTGAAATTTTTTAATCTATAATTCTTTTACTAATAAAAAGTGCAATTCATGAGATATATAGATTATCAAATTGAGAGATAAAGATATTGTCACATTTTCTGTGTATGTTTGTAAATTTTAATACTCTTTCATCAATTAAAAGAAGTTTACACCAATTAAAGCAGTCATTTATGCTATTCCCTAATAAGACAACATACAAGTGCAAAGTAATCATGCACTAGTAGGTTTAGGATAATGTGCTAGAGTATTTATGGCAACATACTAGCACGAGGTGACAATGTGCTAGCATGTACGTCAGTGATAATATGCCAGCACACTGAATCCAACATGCAGTGAAGCAAAAACTCAACAGATTGTTTAAAGTTGTGTTTGCATGATATTTTGTTTTGTGTTAACACAGCAGCGTGTTGTTTAAAGCTATTTGGCAGTCTGTTGAAATTAACATGCTAACACACTGCAACTTCACATCATTGGAACACCATAATTTTAAAACTCACAAACCAATATATATGATTACTAACTAGGTAATTGCAACTGTAAATGCTATTTCATGGTGACAATAATGTAATTACTGTATATTAACTGATCAATTATAATAAGGCGTGTCCAGATAGGGCCACTTGCTAAAGCTCAATAGCACTTTCATAAAAGCGTGCCATCTTACGACACAAAAGACGCCATTAGGCTATCACACAGCTCGCCATCACAACACTGAAAAACACTTTCTCACTAACACAAGTTCGCACCACATGCTGTTACACACTGTCATGTTTATACAATTTCACACAACAAAATATCAGGCTAACACGAGTTCACGCAACACACTATCATGCTAACAAAAATTGAAAAATTGCATATTGTTTAACACAAGTTCACACAACACGCTGTTCAATAACACAAGTTATCAACAACACGCAGTCTCCCTAATACGAGATATACAACACAAAGATTAGCTAACACAAGTACTGGCAACACACTGTCACCTTAGATGAATTCACACAACACACTGTCACCTAATATGAGTTTACACAACATTAACATTTTTTGTTCAGTAATATATACCAAAATATTGATTGTAACACAAAGTTACGATTAACAGGCTGTCTCACTGGCACTAACACTTTTTGCCCTTAATGTGTTGAGATAACACACTTTTTTCTTGGTATAATATGAACAACACACTGTCATGTTTTTCACACAACACACTGTCAGTATGTTTTAACAAAATAATCACACAACACATATCAAGCAAAACACGAATTCTCAAAACAGGCTGTCTCACTATTCACTAACACAGCTTCACACCAAAACTGTTGCGATAACACACTGTCATCCTAATACCATTTCACACAACACACTGTCATCCTAATACCATTTCACACAACACACTGTCAGCTTAAACATTGAGTTCACACAACACACTGGAGGTAACACAATTTCAAAAAAAGGGCGATATCTCTAACAGTGATTTTCAAAAAATCCTTCAGTCTGGAATTAACTTCAGATAATTGTGCACCAACCCTGAAAATTTCACACAACACAAAATCTCTCTAACACCAGTTCACACAAAATTTGTGCAGAAAAAAAGAACAATACATAATAATAATAATAATAACAAGATACGATCTCGTTGCGACACAACGAGTGGGTCTTCCGTCCAATTCTTGATGAGATTACACAACACGATTTTGAACACGATTTACACAACACGCAGTCTAAAATAATGATTTACACAACACAAGTCTCGTACGAGTTCAATCAACAAAGATGAGTTTACACAACACACTGTCACACATTAAAGATTTTAAAAAACATCGGCCTTTTGCCCCTAACGGCCAAGAATTTTAGGATTCAGCCCTTTTTGTCATATCATCATAAAGATCTTCAGACAACATTTTGTGTTCAACAATTATTCAGAAATTCTTTTTCGTTGCTAACACTATTAGCAAAACACAATGTCTAAGGGGCCAACACGTTCACACAACACACTCACATTGGGGACGTTAAAGCAAAAAATTTGAAAGGTTGCATACTGTTCAGAACATTATTTTGAATATCATTTGTTCAATGCTGCTTATCAAAATATTTCTCCCTTTCGAGATAAAAGCATCAAAGATTTAGCATTCTGGCCCCTTGTGGCCCCTAATTACCGGGGTATGTACCATACGACATGAAAATCATAATATATAGCTGTAACAATATATATCAACATCTCTCAGTATGTGAATGAGTGAAATTCTCAAAATATTAACAAAGTATGATAAAGAGTTATCGATTGAAGGTTTTTCCCATTGCTAAATGAGTGCCCAGCCCCTTTATGGGACTTCATAAATCTTAAGATTTTGAACATTTTGTGTTCAACAACTATTCAGAAATTCTTTTTCGTTTTTGAGCTATTAGCAAAAGAAATATTTAAGGGCCAACCCTTCAACTCCTTAATGGGGACGTTTAGCAAAAAATGAAAGGTTGCATACTGTTCAGAACATTATTTTGAATATCATTTGTTCAATGCTGCTTATCAAAATATTTCTCCCTTTCGAGATAAAAGCATCAATTTTTTAACAAATTTCTTGTTGCAATTTAACTGAGCAATATTTGTACCTTTTTTGACATGAAAATCATAATATATAGCTGTAGATGGTTGTGATGAACATCTTTGCTTCAGTAATGTATTACAAAATATTCCCTGCCCATAATGCGAGCTCTTATGATAAGACCTTGGCAAAAGAAGATTGTGACTTGCACATTGCCCAGCACCCTTTTTCCGCAGTATACTTTGGACACACATCTTAAGATTTTGAACATTTTGTGTTCAACAACTATTCAGAAATTCTTTTTCGTTTTTGAGCTATTAGCAAAAGAAATATTTAGGGGCCAACCCTTCAACTCCTTAATGGGGACGTTTAGCAAAAAATGAAAGGTTGCATACTGTTCAGAACATTATTTTGAACAGCTTTTGTTCAATATTGCTTATCAAAATATTTCTCCCTTTCGAGATATAAAGCATCAAAGATTTAGCATTCTGGCCCCTTGTGGCCCCTAATTATGTACCATACGACATAAAAACCATAATATATAGTTGTAGATGGTTGAGATAAACATCTTTGCTTCAGTAATGTATTACAAAATATTAACTGATAAAGAGTTATCGATTGAAGACTTTTGGCCCCTCTGGCCCTGTAATTCGAGTGCCCAGCCCCTTTTTCGGGATATCATCTTTAAGATCTTAAGATTTTGAACATTTTGTGTTCAACAACTATTCAGAAATTCTTTTTCGTTTTTGAGCTATTAGCAAAAGAAATATTTAGGGGCCAACCCTTCAACTCCTTAAAGGGGACGTTTAGCAAAAAATGAAAGGTTGCATACTGTTCAGAACATTATTTTGAACAACTTTTGTTCAATATTGCTTATCAAAATATTTCACCCTTTCGAGATATAAAGCATCAAAGATTTAGCATTCTGGCCCTTTGTAGCCCCTAATTATGTACCATACGACATAAAAACCATAATATATAGTTGTAGATGATTGAGATAAACATCTTTGCTTCAGTAATGTATTACAAAATATTAACTGATACAGAGTTATCGATTGAAGACTTTTGGCCAAACATGTGGCCCCTAATTCGAGTGCCCAGCCCCTTTTTCGGGATCTTCTTAAAGATCTTAAGATTTTGAACATTTTGTGTTCAACAACTATTCAGAAATTCTTTTGAGTTTTTAAGCTATTAGCAAAAGAAATATTTAGGGGCCATACCCTTACAACTCCTTAAAGGGGACGTTTAGCAAAAAATGAAAGGTTGCATACTGTTCAGAACATTATTTTGAACAGCTTTTGTTCAATATTGCTTATCAAAATATTTCTCCCTTTCGAGATATAAAGCATCGAAAAAATTTAAACTAGGCCCCTTGTTATTAATTATGTACCATATCGACATAAAAACCATAATATATAGTTGTAGATTGTTGAGATAAACATCTTTGCTTCAGTAATGTATAATAAAATATTGACTGATAAAGAGTTATTGAATAAAAACTGTTGGCCCCTTTCAGCCCTTAATTTGATGAGTCAGCACATTTTTCTTGATTTCATATTAAAAAACTTATATTTTGCACAAATGTTGTTCTTTTTATATCAAATGACAAGATTTTATAAAATATTTCGATTTTAATTATTTCAGTCTCAAAAAATTTTTCATAAAATGCGTCCAATATTTTTAGCTATCGAGAAAAATACTAGGCACTTCCGGAAAATATCCAGACCATGTTGCAACATCAACATGTCCTCTATCACACTAAAAATTTCACCTTTATATTTCTTACCGTTTTTGAGTTCCATCACAGACAAGGAGGACCTCTAAATTTCGATCAAAGGGCGATAACTAAAATTTGCCGGAAGTGAATTTCAAAAAAATGATTTGCCGGAATTAACTTATAATGACAACGCATCTGACTGTGAAAATTTGAAGCAAATCGAAGGAGACATCTCCGAGAATTCTTATGCACAAATTTTGTAAGAAGAAAAAAGAATAAAAATAATAATAATAATAAAGGTACAAAAAGAAACCGAAGAAAATGAAAACAGGGTCTTAGGTTTAATTACGGAAGACCCTAATAAGAAAATTGAAAAAGAAACAAAAGAATAATAGAAGGGTCTTCCGCTGAAGACGGAAGACCCTAATAATAACTAGAGCAAAGCTCGTTGCAAAGCAACGAGTGGGTCTTCCTTCCTAGCGATAAGCAAAAGATTCAATGTTCCTGTCTAGATTGTCAACTTTGCTAACATTCTCTTTTTCGATTTGTCTCAAAAACCCTTACTTGAATTCTTTAATTTGGTGTGAGCATGAGGTCTAAAGGGTACTCTCTCTAACAGCATTCTTGAAATCGTATCCACAACAGTTTAACTTCCAATATTATGACTTTTGATATCGGATATATCATGTTTGTTGCAATTATGTTTGTGAAACGTGTCATACTACAGAAACATAAGTGTTTTGCTACATTACCATCTTAAAAATGGCTTTAAAATCATTTAATATACAATATAACTAGGTAAATAAAATAAACAAATTATATATAATAATTCAAAAAATCCAAATGTATTTACAATAATGATGAACAATCTTCATTAGTTGCAATCAGTAAGTAGAACAATACTTTTATAATAAACGCACAGAAATGTGTTGTGTATGTTTCGAATTTGAAGCTTTCCACTAGCAACTGGTGGTACCTCAATAGGAGTGTAAAATTCTCTGAAAGGTATATTATGAACATATTACATATGGCTGTGTATTCTTTTTTAGCGGCTTTGGCGGAATGCAGCAATCACTAAATCAAGTACAAAGCTAAAAGTCTTGTACATAAACATAAATAAGAATATCTACGCTAACTTATTCAAAAGTCAATTTCCACCAAATATTGTACAAGCTAAATATAATGCATTTACAGCATTAAAGAAACAAATCTCTTTGAAGGTATTGCCCTGCATAAGAACAATTTGAATCCCCTACACTAAGGATGCTCTGTGCCAAGTTTCACTTTGGTTCTGGAAAATGATATTGTGAAATTTTAGACAATGATGATAATGGATAAAATTATGTTTTAAAAAAATTTACTGGTTCCTTTAGATCAGATGGGCTAATAAGTATGCAACAGGCACAGTTTTGGAGTTGACATTGAAATGCGACTGGACATCTCTTCAATCTTGTTTTAGAAAACTACATGTACATGCCCTATGTACTGAATTCCTTGGAATCATACACATGTTTATGCCTTTAATTAGTTGTATGTGCCAAAATAACAATTTTTTTTACATTATACTGTAAAAAATACACATACATGTATTACAAGATCTTATATTCCTGCTGAAGACAGAGGATCTATCTTAATCATTAGAATAAGTAAGTCTAAACTTTGAAAGGGAAGACCTTAATAAAGAGGTCAACATGCTACACAAACAAAATATTATTATATTGAAAAATAACATTTATTCCAATGTAATTACTGGTACATGTATTTCTGTTACAAAAACTATTTCACTTGAAAAACTGAGAGCAATTGATATGTTCATATTTGTGGATTTATGTTGTCAAATCAAAATTTAAAAATGATACACAGTGTGTTTAAAAATTGTCTTCACAAACCAAAACTTGACTTATTTTCACTATGCTGTTTATTCCATGTCACATCCAAACAGATGATCTTCTGGCAAATCATGGTCATGCTTGGTATCAAAATTCAGTATTCAGATGAGTCACACCTATCCAAAAGAAATTGAAATTTTTTAATTTATAATTCTTTTACTAATAAAAAGTGCAATTCATGAGATTATAAATTAGATTATCAAATTGAGAGATAAGATATTGTCACATTTTCTGTGTATAATTTGTAAATTTTAATGTACTCTTTCATCAATTAAAAGAAGTTTACACCAATTAAGGCAGTCATTTATGCTATCCCCTAATAAGACAACATACAAGTGCAAAGTAATCATGCACTAGTGGGTTTAGGATAATGTGCTAGAGTATTTATGACAACATACTAGCACGAGGTGACAATGTGCTAGCATGTACGTCAGTGATAATATGCCAGCACACTGAATCCAACATGCAGTGAAGCTAACACTCAACAGATTGTTTAGAGTTGTGTTTGCATGATATTTTGTTTTGTGTAAACACAGCAGCGTGTTGTTTAAAGCTGCATTGGAGTGGCAGTCTGTTGAAATTAACATGCTAACACACTGCAACTTCACATCATTGGAACACCATAATTTTAAAACTGGCAAACCAATATCTTATGATTACTAACTAGGTAATTGCAACTGTAAATGCTGATTTCATGGTGACAATAATACCGGTAATTCACTGTATATCTGAGAACTGATCAATTATAATAAGGCGTGTCCAGATAGGGCCACTTGCTAAAGCTCAATAGCACTTTCATAAAAGCGTGCCATCTTACCGACACAAAAGACGCCATTAGGCTATCACACAGCTTGCCATCACAACACTGAAAAACACTTTCGCACTAACACAAGTTCGCACCACACGCTGTCACACTAACACACAACACACTGTCACGCTAATACAATTTCACACAACAAAATATCAGGCTAACACAAGTTCACACAACACACTATCATGCTAACACAAATTCACAAACACGCTGTCTCACTAACACAAGTTCACACAACACGCTGTCTTGCTAACACAAGTTTTACACAACACGCAGTCTCGTTAATACGAGTTCATACAACACACTGTCTAGCTAACACAAGTACACGCAACACACTGTCACGCTTAGATGAATTCACACAACACACTGTCACGCTAACATGAGTTTACACAACACGCAGTCTCACTAACACGAGTTTACACAATACACTGTCACGCTAACACGAGTTAACACAATACACTGTCACGCTAACACAAAGTCACAAAACAGGCTGTCTCACTATTCACTAACACAAGTTCGCACAAATGCTGTTGCGATAACACACTGTCATCCTAATACCATTTCACACAACACACTGTCATTCTAATACCATTTCACACAACACATTGTCAGGCTAACACGAGTTCACACAACACACTGTCACACTAACACGAATTCACAAAACAGGCTGTCTCACTATTCACTAACACAAGTTCGCACCAAACGCTGTTGCGATAACACACTGTCATCCTAATACCATTTCACACAACACACTGTCATCCTAATACCATTTCACACAACACACTGTCAGGCTAACACGAGTTCACACAACACACTGTCACGCTAACACAAATTCAAAAAACATGCAATATCGCTAACACGAGTTCACATAACATGCAGTCTGGCTAACATGAGTTCACACAATATGCAATCTCGCTAACACGAGTTCACACAACACACTATCTCTCTAACACCAGTTCACACGACAAATTTTCAGGATAACAAGTTCACACAACACACTGTCATGCTAACACGAATTCACACAACATGCTGTCTCGTTAATAAGAGTTCACACAACACGCTGTCTCGCTAACATGAGTTTACACAACACGCAGTCTCGCTAACACGAGTTTACACAACACGCAGTCTCACTAACACGAGTTTACACAACACGAAGTCTCGCTAATACGAGTTCAATCAACACTCTGTCTAGCTAACACGAGTTTACACAACACACTGTCACACTTACACTTTATACACGATTTCACACAACACGCTGTCCCGCTAACACGAGTTTACGCAACACATCGTCAAGCTAACAAGAATTCACACAACCCACTGTCAGGCTAACACAATTAAGTTCACAAAACACACTGCCTTGCTAACACAAATTCATACAACACACTGTCTCGCTAACACAAGTTCACACAACACACTCACATTGCTGAGTTTAAAGTAAAGGTCTACCCTAATTTGAAGAGGTTTAACACTAACATATCTTTATATTAGTAAAGAGCTTCAAATTTAAGACAAAAACATTTATGCAGTAATGTTCCTTAACATGCATCTGGCATATAAAATGAATGAGACCTTAAAAACCTCACAGTACATGTTTACTTAGCTAAGTAAAGGTCTAAATTGATGCTATTCAACAATATATATCAACATCTCTAAGTATGTGAATGAGTGAAATTCTCAAATAAATATTATAAATCAAAGTATCAATAAGAAGCTGAACCTTACGTCGCAGGTTCCAATCCCATTGCTAAATGCTTTAGACAGGTTACTCCTATGAGACTGCATAAACCAAGTTTCTTTGTCACGGTAGGTGTTAGCACAAAATGGATCTCATACTTCTTAAAGGCAATAAGTGCTGAGTACAAGTCTATATTTGCAGCTAATACCATCCCAAGTGGTGGCACCATGAAATGACTGAAAAATGTATGATTAAGGCAAATAAACAAACATTAAACCATTACAGCAGTCTTATCAAACAAAAAAGCAAACTTTCTATTATTACAATTTTTTTAAACAAATTTCTTTTGCAATTTAACTGAGCAATATTTGTCCTTTTTTGTCAGTAAAGTATGATATTAAATAATTTAGACTTTTTGAGAACATCTATTTATAGCGAGTCCAGACAGCAGCACAAATCCCTGCCCATAATGCGAGCTCTTATGATAAGACCTTGGCAAAAGAAGATTGTGACTTGCACATTGCTCCACACAATTTTTCCGCAGTATACTTTGGACCCACAGTGCTTAGCTTCTTTAAAATGTTTAAGCTACATTCAAAATTCATTTCTATTTAATTTGAATTAGCTATCCTTACTCATGTTCACATGGAGCTAATGGGAAGTAATTTAACGAGCAGTGAATTCATTCGAATTAAACATTTGAATAAACTCTCAGTGTGAACACTGAGCATGGATGCACCAAATGTCAAATGCGGCTTGACAAGCACAATCTAAATTAAAACTAAATAAGTATCTGCCCTCACCCTTACAGTCACACTGTCAATATATAATTAGTTGAATATATTCTGTAACATTAAGTGCAGTTTGAATTATAGAGTATGATCACTATGATAGATAGTAGGACTGTTGAAATTAAATCCTCAAATTTAAAAAAAATAAAATATAAAGCTGTGGGGATTTACAAGGTAAACAGAGAGCGTCTGAACTGTAAAACAGATAATATATGGGTGTGTCTGTGTATTTCTAATAACATCAATGTATGTCACTGTCATGTAATCAGTAGTGTAAATTTTAAGTAATAAAAATATTTTAACCTTCATTCCAATGGTCCAAGCCAATCATACATTAAAATGTCGCCGTCAGCTCTTTCATCACTCGATACAATTATCACTGGGGAATCCGAAGCAGAGTCAAGAGTGTTCATCCTTGTTAATGTGACATTCAGAATTTCCTCGTAAACAATTCACACAAGATTCTTAGAATATATGAATAGGGATAATTCTGCTTAGAATAATGTTCCAGAGAAGTGACAAAGTACTTCGTAGCTGCAGATTAAATGAGTGTACATGTCTACAAACGGATTCTTTGTGAGAAAATGTTCAACTTCACAAATCATTCTATTTTCAGTTTGTAAACCATGGCAAACATGTGGCCGACGTCGACTCGAAGGGGCACACTAAAAACGGGATATACTAGAGACCTGATATTTACCTGACGTTTTAATTTTTAATTAAATGGTAATATTGAGTATTTTAAATTACTTATGTACAGACTTTATGACTTCGAGGCATATGCTATACAAAATTTTAATTGTTTGGAACATTTACAGACAAATTTGAATCAGGTCAAATCAGTGTTTAGTACATCGCGTCTTTAGTACCTTCCTATTTCCCACAATGCCGCACGTTGTTTACAAACAAGCGCGAAAAAATCCTCTAAACTAGGTACTAATTATTGTTGTGTACATCATCACATTTTAAAATTATTTGAATAAAAAGAAAACAAAGAAACACCGAATCAAAACTATATCTTTTAGATGCATCAACTAAAAATGTGCACATGTATGCAGTAAAGGCTTGGCTGGCTATAGTAGACAACTTGTTCCTGAAAGGTTTCTCACATACATGTACTTGTTTTATAAAAAAACAATTAAATATAGCTGGAAGTTTATTTCTTTTTATATCAAATGACAAGATTTTATAAGTTCGAAATTATTTCAGTCAAACTTTTTCATAATATACCAATATTTTTAGCTATCAGAAAAAAACGTGTATGAGCTATTAACCCTTAATTATAGGGGCCAGCCCCTTTTCGTTAATCAAATATGAAAGCTCTCGTAATTACCCACAACTTTTGTGATATATTTCTTACCAAATTATTCTCGGTTTAAAAGTTATTACACAAAAAGTAGCAAAAATTCAAAGAAAAAAAATTACTAAAATTTGCCGTTTTATAGCTTCCAAACTTTATGAAATCAGCTATATAATTTTATCGTTGTGCACATCTACAATGTATTGGCTACAAGTTCTCCAACTTTCGTGTAAATATCTTATGTCATTTTTGAGATTTTCAGTGGAAACGAGACATCAAAAATTTTCAATTAAAGGGCAATAACTCACAAATAAAGGCATGCATAAAAAAACTGAAAACAGGTTTAAATAGGTTTAACTACAAGCTATCTATCCTGAAAGTTTCATAACGATCAGTCCAAAGGTCTTTGAGAAATCGCCTGTCAAAAGTCGAGCGGGAAAAAAAAAAAAGAATAATAAGAAACAATAGAATAACAGTAGGGTCTTCCGAAGGAAGCGGAAGACCCTAATAATAACTAGGCTAAATCATATATGTAGCGTATTTATTGTTTTTTAAACAACTCAAGAATTTCATTATTTTCAGCATGACTCATAATTTGACCAAGCTGTTTTACAATCGGGAGTTAGGACTGCAAAGGAGTGATAGCTCTCTTTTGAAATGTTTAGTGAGAAACGAAGTAATGGGTTACCTTGAAAACGAAGTACTTTTTGATCACGAATGTCTTTGGGACCTTGCCATTCTTTTAATTAAGCTGTCCTCTTGTACACACATTGGCAAATATTTATATGAAATTCTTTGTCGAGAAAAACCAAAACTAGAAACAGGAGATACTAGCATTGTCTTTATTGCTGGTTCGCTTTGTAAGGCATGCCCTTTAGACGATAAGGACCGCAGTGCCATAGAATACTACAGAGAAGAAATTAAGATGTTTTCTTTGTAAAATTATTCATATTTGGAGTCAATATTAAATCTTTTTGGAAGTATAAAACTTATTTTGTTTTATTTAATTGTCTGTTTATTAGGACTGTGTCAATATATTGATATAACGATACGTAGGAAATTCAATCAAATATCCTTTCAATAAAAAAATTCCAAAACTTTTCGGGCACAGTTTTTCTTAAATAGTTGTAATTCTGTAAAAAAAAAAGTTGGAGTTTTCAATCACCAAATATTTATTAAACTGTCGTTAATTAAAACTTATCATAAATAATAGAAACATGTAATGACCATTTTAACATGGTTTTACAAATGTTAAAAGTTTTAAATTTATGTATATTTATATTGACAACGAGACAGGAACTTTGAAATTGATGAAAAAAAAACACTGAGTTAATTTACAATAGTTTTTTGAAATATGTTTTTTAAAGAATCTAATATATCGCATATCACTTTAGAAAATATTGTAGTGTAACGTACAGATTTTTTTCTGCTCAATATACACGGTTCTATTATATATTTACTTGTCATTTAGGCCACGCCAATTTAATTTTTGATCGTTGGACCCGCTGGCTGTATTAATAACTCTAAACAAAATAATTTTAATTCCCTGCACCTGGGAATCTCTGAGCTATATAATAATATATTTGTTCTTTTTTCCGTTCTTTTTTTTTCGTATTTTAAACTTGTTTACTTTAAAAATCAGAGAAAGTAGAAAAAATATAAATATCCACTCAATTTTTTTCTTGTTCTGCCTGAAAAGTGAGTTTACAGGAAAGAAATAATGTAATTAATTAATCGCTAGCCTGCTCCTATTTTTTTCATCAGATGTCCGACGAACAATAAAATAAATATGTGTGACGTTGGTTATTTATAATTTTTTTAATAAAAAATCTTTTTTTTTATTTAGATGTCAAAGAAAGGGCGAAACATATATGTTAAATATAAGATAGAAAATCTTCAAAGTGCAGTTAATGCTGTTAAAACAAAAGCGATGAGCTATGGAAAAGCTGCAAAAACTTACATGGTACCCAAAACAACCATAGTTGACCACGTAACGGGAAAAAGTCAAATAGGTAAAAAAAACTGGTAAAA